>NC_072733.1:178800652-179101389 GCF_026930045.1 Uloborus diversus | reverse complement strand
GAAAAGACGTTCTCATGTGTTTCTCTGTTTTAATAAATTAAGCATTTATTAAAATTTACTTGAGAGTTTATATGAAGCTTAGGAGGCTGCAAGGCTTTTAGATTTCGCCATCACCTGTATTGAATCCAAAACTTCTGAAATAATTCATTTAATTGAAGTTGCTGACAAATTTACTTCTCAGAAAGCCTTAGAAGCTGTTTTATTGATAATTATCAAGTAGTCTTTGTATAGACAGACTGATTTATGTACTTTTTATTTCAGGACATTTTTATTCTTGTACTTTTTTTTAAATTAAATTCTATTTTCCAAGTAAATGCTGTTGTTTTTCATTTCAATCCATGTAATCTCCATTTTTATTTTATTGGTAATGATTTTGTTTGACATTTTGGTAATTTTTTTGGTTTTGTTATAACCAGCCCCAAAAAATAAAGTTTTTTACTTCAAATATTATTTGCATTTTTTTTTTTGAAACTTTTATACAGGCAGATGAGTTTATAATGACAAAATATTAGTCAATATATGAAAAATTTTCAAGATTAGACGGGTGGGGCGTACATTAGGCTTTTGCACTTGGACAGCCAACACTATAAGATCGGCCTTGATAAAACTAGGTCTCTTAGTGCCTAATTTCACTTTTTGTTCTAATGACACAATTTAATTTCATTGATATCACTGATGCTTCTTCAGAAACACATTTTTTGATCCTAACTTGTGAGCCTGTCCCCGTTTCATCAATGAAATATATTCAACTTTCATTTCATAGCATTAGCTGTGCTGAAGACTAAATAGGGAGAAAATTGCATACCAAATACCTCATTATGGCATCTAGTTAATTAGAGAAAAATTGTTATTTTGCATTAGGTTACCTAAGGCCAGATAAAGACTCAAAGATGTCCTAATCATTGAAAACATTTTGTGCCAACCTTCTCATACATACAAAATTCTAAATACTGTCAACTCTCAATAAATCGAAGTCTCAAGGGACTGGCAATAACATTCAACTTATGCAGGATTCCTTCAGCCTTCTTAAGAGTTTTAGAACTAATGAATGCTTTGAGATACAGGAATATTCAAGTTATCGCGAGTGCACTATACAAGCAATAAAACGTCGAGAAACTTTTTAATAAAAAAATTTTTATTAATTTTTTTTTTTGATGGAAAAGAAAAATAATGCAAACATGTTAGATGGATTGTCTTAAGAGTCATTTTTTTTAAAGCTGGACAAAGTGAATGGGGGCGTGATAGTTGACATGTTCAATTTTCCTGAAACTTTCAGGATATTTTACTAGTATTGTGATAAAAGTGAAGCTTCGTTCCTCTCAAGTTTGACTTGTTGGCCGTCGAGAGGAGGTCAAAGTTTAATGTCGTGAAAAAAAGAGAGCTAAATATATGATTGCTTTGCTTCAAAAACAATGAGTGAATTAAGCCAATTCTTTGAAATGTGGATACTACTTGATAGTAGGTGCATGATAGCAAATATTTTGGTGGCTCACTCATGGTTTTGAGGGCAAAGGTCAGTTGAAAATGCTATTTATTCTGCTTTTTGTTTTTTTTTCCTAGTAATAAGTTCTACGTTCTACTAGTCTAACAAGATGACCTTCTAGGTATGCTTTAAAAAGTTCAACATTCATCAGAAATTTGCGAAGTAAATAGCATACAGGTGTTTTGGAGTTACTACAAAACGGTTCTTAAGTGCAAAAAAAAAATGGAGCTACGCTAAAAAAAAAAAAAAAAAACTTTTATTTCAGACTATCGATTAAACTTTTATCTATTAAACTATCGATGTAGAAAAACCTGTCGATAAAAACTAGAGGAAAAAAAAAAGGCATCGCCCCCCCCCCCCAAAAGGGTGGGGGGAGTACGTACGTAGGTTATGATGCTATAATTTGTTTCAATGATTTTCTTGTTCAAATAAGAATATAATTTCAACATGTATCGGAACTTGTGCACGCATTCTATGACTCCATAAAGTTCGGTTTTACAAGGAAAATAAACTTAGAAACGAGTGCAATTTCTTTATTTTGTCGTTCGATTTAATCTTATTTTTGCACATACATTAATTGATATATTGTAATGAATATAAAAATGTTTCTTCAACAGAACCCCTCCCCCTCTTTGTAGCATCGAGAGAAGTTTTGTGATAATTCTTCATCTCAATTTCTTTCGAAAGTAAGAAAACGTACACATCTAGGGCAGCGTTTCATTCGTTTTTGCTTGAATAACTGTCATTTTCCTCCTTTTCCGCTCTGTTTAATCAACAATAGTAATGTGTTTACCTGCTACATTTATTAAAGGAAATTCGGCGATCTCGTATCAAGTTTTTGTAATTATACAAAAAACATTATTATGTATATAGAAGTTTTTAGCTTAGGATAATACTTTGTTTCTTTTTTTTCTTGAGGTCGTCGACCTTTCGGAGATAAGAGCCCCCCCCCCCCCCTTTTTTTTGAGATGCAGTAATCTATTTATTTCATAAGTATCTATAGCATATTCATGGTGACAAATATTTGTGCACACATCGCTAGTGTTAGAAGACATACTATAATTTTTATTTGCTGTAAAACAGTATTTATTGTAAAAACAAAGCGGTTTTTTTTTACATGACAATGAGTATTATAAATATATATTACAATAAGCCTAATTATTTAAACCAAGCTTTATTAGGACATATAGCTTTGCGAAAAATACGGCAAATGTCCGAAAATTGTCAAGATGCCAAATTCATAAGTGAATTCGTACTTTCTGACATGCGCAGAAGTATTGGGGGGGGGGGGGGGCTAAATAGCACTTTCATGCGATTTGCAGCCAGAGCTGAAGAGAACCAAGGCGGGCCCCTTGTCAGTTATGTCGCCGCCCCCCCCCCAAAAAAAAAAGAAAAAAAAGGAGCGAAAAGAAAGAAAAAAAAATCAAAAACTGCTAACAAGAAAACAATTAACTCTATTTTAAATGCCACAATAATGAATACCAAAAGAGTAAATTAAACTTAATCTTTACGTTTTCTCTTATTCGGAGGTTCCCACTCCCCCCCCCCCACTTTTTTCTTTCTTTTTTTTTTCTTCTTTCATTCTTTACTTTTTTGCTACAGTGTCGCCTGCCCCGCCCCCCCCCCCCCGCCCCCAAGGTCCGGGCCTCTAGTTTTCGACTAGGCTGACATGGCCTCGCGTCGGGCCTGATTGCAGCGCACGTTTATGTACCTATGGGATTATTAAAATTTTTGTGCGAATGGCAATATTGCAGCTAATTTTCCAGCATTATGAAAATACTCAATAACCATACTGAGCCGCAGGTTGCCCTTGTTCTAATTTTAGTACTTCTCTAATTAAGAGTAATAATTTCTCCAATTAATTGTAAGATTCTCATTATAATGTAAGCGTTTCCGTTTTTGTCGATAGTTTCATATAATTTCGTTAATTTATTGTCATGTTTTTACGATTCTTCCAGAAATTTTTAACATTGTTTAAGATATTCTTTAAGAATATTAATGAAAACTTATCACAGTGGGTTGATTGTTTTAAGCAGCAAACAATGAATGTTTCAGTATAAACCAGGGCTTTCCAACTGGCGGCCCGTGAACTTCTTAATTAGCTTTTCTTTTTTCGACATTTTATGGTATCAAGAAGTATCTGTGACTACCATTCTTGGTCAAGCCGGGTTCCCCGAAATTTCCTCTTGATCGTTCTCTTACTCCTTTCATTATATTGGGAGAAAAAGGTACAGGACATCTACAGGTCAAGGTCAAGCAGTCCTACCCTGCACGCTGGTGTTCAAACAAATTCCTAGAAATAGTATTGCCTCGCGTTGACGGGCGGAGACAGGGAGGGAAGACAAGCATTTCAGATAAGAAAACCTGCCTGCAATTGATTAAAAATAAAGACCCCCTCACTGACTCTACAGCCTTTGTTGATTTCGAAAAAGAAATTGAGAATTTGTTCTCGTCACTTCCATGTTTGGGAGCATATATTTATGCGAAAGTGCTTTTTCGGCGGTGAACTGTATCAAGAATCGTCACAAGAGCTCTCTCTCCGACAGTTCATTGATAGACCTTCTGCTGGCAACGACAAATATCGATGTTGACATTCCTGCCCTTGTAAAGAACGCGGATCGGCCTCAGTTTTCTCATTAAAATTTAAGCAAATTGTTTTGTAATCCTTCTTTTTCATTGTTTTATAATTCTAGTTCAACTATTAATTGTAATTGTATAAGAGGTAAGGGGTTATTGTTCCCCTTTTTCAAACTGTGACCCGCCAGGTGATCAGTGACCGGAATTCTGGCCCGTGGGCTCTTTGCAGTTGGACAACCCTGGTATAAACAATTCAAACAACATTTTATCATAGTTATACTGTAATAGGGAGGGTGCCCAAAGCAGGTAGGTATTCGAAGAACGCTCGAAAATTGTAGTTTTTGGATTTTTATCGCAACAATTTCGGTTTTATTTCCTAGCAGGGTTCTTGAACTTCAAAATTAAAAGTGATAGTTTTTTAAAACCAATATTTATTTATTATCAAACATTACAAACACTTGAAAAACCCACTTTGCCGTACCAGGGGGCCCAAAGCGGGTAAGCTTAACTAATGGTGATTTCGTACATTTGCCAATCAAATATGAAGTTATAAATGATAAAAATAATTGACTAACTACCTGCCATTGTAAAAAAAAAGTATGAAAAAGTTGTACTTATCCAATTTAAAGTCAGCACCTTTGTTTATAAATCATAAAGAAATAACTAATTAAATTAATAGACTAATTAATTGCCATCCTAAAAAATAATTTTTTAAAGTCATACTTATGCTATTGAAATAGAAAATCTAAGTCAGCGCATGTGCCAGGAAATTATAAATAAACATATCATGAAATCCTATACCCGCTTTGTCCGACGGCGGCACGTTTTTTATTTCAGGTAATTATAACCTTAAATTAAAAAAAAATAAACAAACAAAGTGACCATTGTAGTTTGTAGGTGGATGGGGTCAGAATAACGTAATATTATTGACAATAAAAAAAAAAAGCTGGTCTTCAACTAATCACAAGTTACAAAACTTCATTTTTTTTAGAAATGTATATTTCTTTATTTTAAGCCTGGTTGCGATTTGCCGCTTCACTGCTGCTTCACTGGGACTGGTAAAAACTGGGTGTTCGGGTAAACACGACATACATATGTATCGCTGCTTACACGCCATGGGGGGCCGTACGAAGGCCTACCCGCGTTGGGCCACCCTCTCCTATTACAAAAGCTGTGTGTAAGCATTTTATGCTAAGTTGACACGTAGCCTTTCTAATTTAAGCTTTTTAAAAATTTTGTTACTTTTTTTTTTTTTTGACTTGAGATCCTAAAAAAATCGATGATTGGGTTCCGGTAGGCATGGCCGAAATTGAATATTTAGGGCATTTTCCTTTGATTCAGTTTCGTTTTTGTGCATAAATAAGTAATTAGTTTTGTTTTTATAATTTTTAGCTTAATTTTATTTTTACGGTCTTAGTTTTAGTTATATTTTCGTAATTGTTGTTGTTTTCACAGAGAAGTATGCCATAAAATTCTAGATACAGTCGACTCCCGCTACAACGCGTTCCTACTTACGCAAAACGGCTATAACGCGAATTTTTCACGAGTAAAGAATTTTAGAGCTAACGCGAGTTTATCGCCCACAACATGATTTTTTTTTAGAAGGAAGTATCAGCTTCGTTATTGGCTACTAAATATTGATTTCGTGAATGTTATTACGTCCCTTTACGCATCACTGACAGCCAAAGTTCCAACGCCAAACTAGTCTAGTGCATCAAATAACCATAATGGCACCTTAGTGTCACCTTCATCTAAAGTTTGAAAATGTGAAGAAAAAGGAAGTTTCTGATAAAAAAATTTAAAAAGGCTAAGATTCTCGATATTCTTGAACAATTACAAAGCGTCGAAGGTAGCGCGACAATAAGTATGAGTGAATCTTCCATACGTACAATTAAAAGTCAAAACAAAAAGATGTCCGGAAAAGTTAAGAACTTAGTTTCAATATTGAAGCTTGCAGAGCAGTCTAGCAAAGTAAAAATTATGAAAATGGAAGCTACGCGCGCTCTTGCATTGTGGATTAATAAAAAGATCGGGTAGAGGAGATGTAGCCACAAATTGAAACGTTTTAAATAAAAGGTGAAGCGTATTTAAAAATGTATTAGATAAGAATAACGATCTGATCTTGGAGCATAAATCATCACTAGCATCCTCATTTTTTAACCCGTAAATATTGCTACTGTATCCACTGTACAATACTATTTTGTGCATCATTTTAATTTTACTGCATGCAGTGCATACCGTGTTGTTTTATTTTATAGCTTTTATTCCCATTGGTCATTCATTTTGTGCATCTTAAGTATTTCATGTTGAATAACAGTTTTTTATTTTTTAAATAAAATAAAAGTTTTTTATTTTTTAAAAGTTCAGTCCTTTATGAAAGAAACTGTAATGGTTAAGGAATGCTTTAGAGCAGTTTGAGGGGTGTTTATAAGTAGCTAAAAGTATTTGGTATGCTTTAAAAAAATTGTATGCATATATTTTTCCACAACGCGAAATTTCAACTTACGCGAGGAATCTTGGAACGCATCCCTCGCGTAAGTCGGGACTCGACTGTATTCATAATTTTGTTCACAAGTATTTTTGGAGCTATTCCTTGAAGTTTTTTTCCTAAAAACCTTGAATGCATCACAATCTACGTCAGTGCAAAACGATAGCATTGTTATAGCGACGGCTTTTTTGTATTACTGGACGTGAGGTTTTTCCATAATCGCACAAGTTTGTTATTTTCATTTTGTTTTGACAACATCTTTCATGTTGCTTCATATATTTTCAATTCTCTGTTTGTCTTGAAGGTTTCCTTTTTCGGCTGATTGCATTTTCAATTCGGTTTATTTTTTTAACTTGTTGATCAAAGATATCATCTTATAATACTTCTCATATTATAAATGCTTAAGTGAGTTAACTGTTTTGTAACGTTTTCACGCCTTAACTAAACTGATCATCATAAAATTTTGTATAAACGTTGTCAGGGTGCAGACTGCAGAATAGAACATAGGGTACCTTTCATCGCGAAAAATAGTACAGTCGAGTCCCAACTTACGCGAGGGATGCGTTCCAAGACTCCTCGCGTAAGTCGAAATTTCGCGTTGTAGAAAAATGTACGTATTACAATTTTTTTAGAAACATACCAACTTCTTTTGGACACATTTAAACACCCTTTAAACTGCTTTAAAGCATCCCTCAACTATACATTACAGTTTCTTACATAAGGAACTGAACTTTTACTTTTTTTAAAAAATAAAAAAAAAGTCGTTTTATTAAAAAAAATATTTAAGGATCTAAAATGAATGATCAATGGTAGGGGAAGACATAACAACACGGCACGCACACCATGTAGTAATAATAAAATTCTGTGCTACAATAGTAATGTATAATAGATATAGTAATAATATTCATGAGTTGAAAAATAAAGATGGTGATGATTTATTTTCCATGCTCAGGTCGTTATTCTTTTCTAATACATGTTTTTAAAATACGATTACTTCCTCTTTTCTTTTATAACGCTTCCATTTATGGCAACAGCCCCTCTTCCTGATCTCTTTAACCCACAGTACAAGAGCAGCTTCTATTTTCATAATCCATATTTACTATGCTTAGAACATTACTCTGCAAGCTTCAGTATTGAAACAAAGTTCTGTACTTTTACGGATATCTTTTTGTTTCGACTTTTAATTGTAAGTATGGAAGATTCATTCATATTGATTATCGTTCCTACCGTCGACGTTTTGTAGTTGTTCAAGCATATCGAGTCTTAACCTTTTTTTTCTTTTTTTGGCAGTAACTTTCTTTTTCTTCCCATCTTCAAACTTTGGATGAAACAGCGCGCTAAGGTGTTAGCATAGGCGGATTTACGGGGGTGCCAGGGGGTGCGCCGCACCCCCAAAATTTTTGGTTGGGTTTTGAAAAAAAATTAGTATATTTCACTCAGAAACGCAGTTGGGGGAAAAAATTCATAGCTGCTATACTAGTAAATTTACTTGAATCCAGTGTATCACCACACGTCACTAGTGCAAGAAAAACATAACTGTGCTCATATTAAGAATTAAAGTAATTTTATCCATTTGAAAAAAATAAAATTATTATTGAAGAGAAGAAAAGGTCTCATTTTGGGGAAAACTCAGTTATTTTACGAAAAAAAAAAAGAATGTTGGGAAAAAATCTTAATTTCTCTTTCAAAAAGAAATATATTGACATATAAATTTTTCAACAGCTGCAGATTATTGGCGGCGAATTGTGTGCCCTCTCGCACAATCCTCTTTCTTTCATATCTCTCCCTCCCCCCCCCTTTTTTTATTTTTCCCTATTTCGTTTTCTTTTTTTCTATTAGTCCCCTAAATTTCTTCTCCAAAGCCCTTTCTCCAGTTAAAGTTATTACAGAGTACCTCAAATTTCGTTTCTTGGGCTTCACTTTCGCAAAATTTCCAAGGAAGATCTTCTAATCACCTAAATACATCGAAAATCGTTTAAAATTTCGTGTTTGGAGCTTCAGTTTTGAAAAACTGCAGTGTCCCTAACGTTACCAAATATCGTCTTACACTCATGTGTTTAAGACTTTAATTTTGGAAAATATTCGAACAAGGGCCTCTGACCCCCCCTTTCTCTATTATCATCAAAGAGTGTTAATATTTTGGTTTTGAAAACTACTATTTCGAAATATTTAAGTGGGAGAATCCTTTTTTTTTAATACCATGGATTATTGCAGAAGAACTTCATTTTTAGGACTTCAATTTCGAAAATTTTCCAGGGGAGAGCTCCAGAACACCCCGTCCGGTAACAGCATCAAAAATTGTCCTCCGTAGTATTTTTGGAACTTCAGTTATGAAAAGTTAAAGAGGTAGCGTAGGGGAGGGGAGGCGGTTACGTATTTCTATCTGCTTTTCAAAAAATCGATTGGAGACAGTCTATGAGTCTCATTCATAACCTAAACTATAAATATGGACTATAATCACATTTATAAGACTAAAATTTCTAAAAATAGCCTTGGAGTCACACGTACCTTTCTTGCCTCAAAAATATTACCAAGAACTGTAAAACTGCGTTTTCAAAACTACTATTTCAAATTTTTTCTGGGGCGTGAATCCCATTCCAAACCAGTAGCTAAATTCACCCATTGCTTCTAATATCGAATTTCGTTTAAGACTTTTTCTGCAGTTTGAAATGTTAAGAATTGCCCATCCCCTAATCTTACTAAATATGGTTTACATCGCGTTTTTTAGACTTAAAAGTGTGTCCCGCCCTAAGATTATTTTCTGATTTCGCCACTGTCTTGTTATTCCGGGAATTCCCCCCCCCCCTCAGATCCCTGTTATTGTTGCACCCCCAAATATTTCTGTCTAAATCCGCCTATGGGTGTTAGTATATTTCATCAACTTTAATAAATAGAATGTAAAAAAATAAATAAATGAAAGATGCTGAGTGGTTATTTGATGAACTAACAACGCAATGCGTAAGACTAGTTTGGTGTGAGAACTTACGCTGTCAGTGGTGCTTAAAGGGATGCAATAACATTCACGAAATCAATATTTAGTAGCCAATAACGAAGTCGATACTTTCTTCCAAAAAAATTCATGTTCTCGACGAGGAATTCGCGTTAGCTCTAAAATTCGTTGCTCGTGAAAAATTCGCGTTATAGCCCTTTCGCGTAAGTCGAATCGTGTTGTAGCGAGAGTTGACTGTATTCCAAGATTTGTATTCCGATTTTAAAGAAAATCATAAATTTGCGAGTATCTCATCGAAAAAAAAGGCGTATTTTTTGGATTTTTGCAGCATGTTAAAGCCCTTAAAAAGCTAATTTCAATAAAGCTGTCATTAGCTCACACCCTAATTCTTCATTTAAAGTTGATTACATATTCTAAAACGAGTCTTATCTTCAATTTTAACGTATTGTCTACGGTTTCTGCTCACCCAATTGAAATTAAATCAAGTTGAATTTCTGTTAGCGGGCGATTTTTTCGTGAAGCAAAGTAATAAATAACAAGCTTGAAGATTTTTTTTACAGAATTGTTTCTTATCTTAATAAAATATCGTTTGTTTCGTTATCATAGTTATTTGTGGAAAAATGAGTGAAAATTTTTTTTTTATACATTCAAAAAGAATTATGGGTTTAGTTTAATGTTTTTTTTTTTTTTTTTGTTTTTTTCGTCTGCGCTTTCTGCCAGTTTCAATAGCTTTTGTGGAACACAAAAGATAGGCAAAATTCTGATAAGTTGACGCACGTTAGTTTTATAATTACTTTTATCTAAGTTTTAAAATATTTTTCTGAAATTTTCGGAATGCTGCTGCCAACGTGGAAAGATCGCGCCTGATGCTGGTTAATATACTAAAATGACTGAAGTTTTGGACCTTTAAAAAAATCTCCACAGGTCTAAATTTAAATTTCAAGTCATAAGATTGCTCTTTTCTACACATTGATAAGATTTTTTTTTTTTGTGTCTGATTGCTGAACATGCGTCACTTGACACAAATTTTATTTTTGAGGAAGACCCTGCAACTCCAGGCAATGTAGCTATGGTTTATAAAGAAGAAAAGTTGGATGAAAAGACAGCTGCTGCACATTTTACTCTCTTGAACGTGTTGCACATTTTGATCTTGACTTCAATTTAAAAGGTGGATCCAATAATTTCTAATGGTTCGAACTAAAATATTCTATTCCAACGTTTTACGTTTTCATTTATTGGAAAGTAAAAGTACGCCGGAAATTACCTTTAGTTTAATGTCGAATATTTCCAAAAATGTTCAAAATTACATGTCCGTATTATAAAACAATGGGTATTAGCTAGAGATATAGATAGGTATAAATTTTCTGAAAAATAAACGCAAACCATGTGAAAATTAGTTAGCTCTAACATTTAATGTTTATTTTTAGGAGCTAGGAATGCAATTAAATTTTAGTTTCGTTTATTCGCTCTTCAATACTGCTTTGAACTGTCCGCAGCAATCGGTTCCAGTTGAGTTGAAATGCATTGTCAAATGCTTCAACTATAGCATATTTTTCAAAAAGAATGTATTCTACTCCATAAAAGGCGAAACTAAACGTACTGATAAGCATTATTTGTATGTGAATTACTGTGTAAACATAAAACGTGTATTCCGAGACACATATAAGAAATTTATCCTCCATTGTATTCTAAGACTTAACAAGTAAAATATGTGTAAGGACGGATATTTAAGTCACTATTTCCATCTCGTTTTGTCACGATGCTTCCTTGAGCAAAATATCAAACTGCTCGTCTTCGTTTATTGCTATCGAAAAATTGCGACTTGAAATAGTGTCACTTATAGGAAGTGAAAAGAGGAAGCATTTTCTCTCTCTCTCTCTCGTTTAACAGTGTTTGTTATGACCTTTTTTAGACTTCAGTTTGGTATGAAATGAAATGCTTTTAAAAAGGAAACTTAAACCTTTTTTTTTTTTTTTTTCAACGTCTGACATATTCGTAGTTAAGTTTCATCGATTTGAGAATTTGAAAATCGGCTTTCTAATTTGTCTAACTAAATTTGAAAATGGTTATATATTCTTGTCTATCGAGAAGGGGAATTAAGCATAAATTAAATTTTTATTTATAATTCATTAAATTTGTTTTTAGCTATTTTAGTTTATTTATAGAAGGAAGAGCAGAACTGAAAGTTTTGATCAAATATATCGATGTTACTTTTATATTAAAAGTATTTTTAAAATACTGAATGGACAAGAAAATAAATTATAATTAAATCGTATAAAGTAATTTGTCAATATAATTTAGTAATGTTAACGGGCTAAGAAGTGAAATTCAAAATGTTTATTATTATTTTTTTAAATCGACTTATTCTTAATTTAGATTCCCTCCTACCCCCTCACAAAAAAGGAGTAATCCCCAACTTTTTGTCGCATTACACACGTTAGCAGATTTTTTTTTTTTTTTTTTTTTTTTAAGTCTCTGGTTTCTTTTTTTCTCTCTTCACTTACCATAGCTTTTCATGAGACAAACCGATTTGAGTTCTTTATTTTTTAATAGACCTAGAGGGATCTCGAAAAATCCCCATGGGGCAATTCCATGATAAGGTCAACTAGATGATCAAATTTTCAAAATTGAAATTTCTAAACAAATGAGGTGTCATTGTAAAGGTAAAGAGTTGTGTATTTTGAAATGTCTGTCTAAAATTTGATCACTTCAGTTATAAATAAGTTACAGGAGGTTAAACTAAGGTCAACATCTTGAATATTTTCAAACCGTATTTGGTGACTCTCGAAGAAATTCTGTTTTTTCCAAAAAATACATACTAATATTATGGTGATGTTGCAAAAATGTGTCAAAATATAATTCATTTTGATTTGTAAAAGAATTCCTCTGGGGTACATTTAGTTTTTTACGTCCGACACCAAAATGCGCGGTTAATTATACTGAGCCAATAATTTTAAAGCTACATGCATGTATTTTTGGGTACAAAGTAAGAATTTCAATCTCTTTGATGTAACTTATTTTCATTTTGTAACAAGTGAATATTTTTTACTAAAATCTAGGTGTCGGACGTAAAAAGTTTTTACGTCCGACACCATTTACGTCTGACACTGTTACATTCCTTTAAACAACATATGTTTTCAACTGTGTTCCTCCTTTTTTTTTCCTTTAATTTCAAAGTTAAAGTGAAACATGCATAAAAAACAACCTGGTGAATTTATTGTATATACATTTAGGGTTGATAGGGGTAAGTAGGACGCCTTTTGAGAAAAGGTGTGTTGAATGAATGTAATACAGTTGATTAAGATCAATTTTGGCAAATTTGCCAAAACTATAAGTGGAAAAAGAAATTGGAAACACTAAAAGACTGCGTCTATGTAAAGTTGGCTGAGGAAGAACTATTATCAACATTCAACCCATATAAATCTTGATGGTTTTCTTTCAGGTAAGTTTCCCAAATAACTAATCACCAGCTTTTGTAAGTTGTCTTGTATTTCACTAATACAAATATTTCATCAGAGTTGCTTTTGATTTTCAAATTCTCACTGTTATGGGGGGAACCACTTACCCCATAGTGTGGGGACCTCTTATAGCGAAATTTTACGGGGTAAGTAGGGCCCCTCCTCTAAAACAGTTTTTAATCACATTTTACTCAAATTCTGATTGCAGTATGCACTTTAAGTTAAACTGTACATAAATGTTTAATGATCATAAAATAATAAATGCTAACCGAGAAACACTTCTTTGAAAAATGCTGCTTAAACTCCCCAAAAAATATTTTTTAGATTTTTTTTTTTTTTTTTTGACTAAGTTCTCTGACATAGAAAAAAAAATCCACGTAACCCAAATATATGCAAAGCTAACCACTGTGATGAACCATGACATGATCAATGTAAAAAAGTATAAAATCCATATGGATATTTCAGTTTTTGGGGGTGACCCACTTATCCCAGTGTCCCACTTCCCTTAATCAACCCTACTTTTGAATTTACTTGGTAAATTTTGTTTCAGTATATGTAACCTATAATTTACATATTTATAACTGTAATCATTGTTATTTATTTACATTTAAGAGCAATAGTTTACGTCCAATATGAACAATTTACGTCCGGATACCAAGCTAAAAATATTTTTTAAATAATTTTATTCTTTATAATATCATTTGAAAACTGTGAAATATGCTTCAATCCTAAGTATACTTTACAATTATGCTGTTTTTAAAATTAAAATGTAAGCCAATTCACAGACTTTTAATAATTTTTAAGCGAACCATCAATTTTACTATTTGTGTATTTACGTCCGACACCAACTCTTTAAATTTTTTAAATTTATACTTTAGGGATCTATTTTGTTAAACTAACATGATTTTTTATTCAGTGGGATGTAGTAAGTATCTTGTAAATAAATTTGAATATTTTGGAACAGTTTATATTTGGTAAATGGAATTAAAACTGAAAAATTTTTCTTCATTTTTTGCGTCCGACACCATGGAATTGCCCCATGGTATTTTACTTTAACATATCGAGCAATTAAATTAGAAAAAAAAAAAGGTTTTGATTGGAAACCCCAAAATGTAGCCGCATTTTGCGTAACAGTAAATGAAACGAAGGTACTCTATTATTATTTTCTGAATCAATGGGAGGAATATTTTATGGATGTACTAGCTGCGTTGCTCGACGTTGCACATTGTACCCTGAGAATAAAAGTTGCGTCAAGTGACGCATATTCGACAGTCAGGGTTAAATAAATAAAAAAAAACAGTAATTTTAAATTGGCCTTCAACGTGTAAAAAAGAGCAATTTTATAACTCAAATTTAAATTTAGACCTCTTTGGATTTTTTAAAATTCTAAAAATAATATCAGTAATTGCTATTAATACGCGTTAATAGTCTGTTTCACCGATTTTCTGCCGAAAACCTCCCGTAAGGGTTGTTTCGCCTCCTGAGCATCAAATGACCTCTGTGTCAAATTTAGCAAAGATCTCACTTAATTGTGAATTTGTATAAGGAAAACTTCCCTATGAAGGAGGGGAGGGGGCACCAATAGGGAGATGAACCCCCTTCCCCCCTTTTTTTTGTGAATTCCTGAGCATATCAAAGGACCTCTATGTCAAATTTGGCAAATATCCGACGTAAACTGTGGATTTGTATTTGAAACAAACACACACACATGCACAGCCTTTTTTTATTTATTTATTTATTTATTTTTTTTTTAGATTTCCATTAAAAAAAAGGCAGGGGGAAAAAACTGACGAACAATACGTAAATTTGGTTTTTAGGACAAATTTCCTAGTAGAGGGCACCGGAACTCCCGTTTGCTTGCAAATATAGAATTAATTATTTAATTTGAAATTAAAAATTGCTTCGCAAAAATAGAGAAATTCATTCCAAAGCTAAGATTTTCTGAGGAGGGAAAAAAATTAACTTTTTCTTAACTGACAAACTTTATGAGTTGTATGAGTACTTTTGATGAACTGAGAGTGAGTAAGGTTTTGTGCATTCCATGATTTATTTTTGTTCATTCTGTGTATCTTGATCAGCGGTTGTATTGCAATATCTCTAATTTTGTCTCCCTCCAAACTTGGCTGAATTTCGACAATCAAATTACTGCGTCAGTTATTGCAGTAGTTTTAACGAACACTCTAGAATTCTTTTTTTTTTTCATTAAAAGGGAAACTTTCTCATGAGTGTAGATTTAACATACGTTCATGCATTGTGTTCAAGTCGACTTTTTTTCTTTTCTTGTGTGGGTGGAGGTTTTTTGTTCTGACTTCTCCCCCCAAAAAAATTATAGTCGCATGAATGATTAAATGAATGAAATTTGTTGTGATAGTTGATAGTTTTTATGCATGGGTATGCGATCTTTGGGCAGCGGAAGGAAAATAGTTAATTTTGTTTCTTGTGTTAGTGGTAGTTTGACTTTTTTTAGCACGTGATGCAAAATTGGCAGCATGTAGTGCTTTCTTTTGTCTCCCTAGCCGTGGCATTCTATTGTACTTCGTTTTTACGCCAGACCTGAAATAAGTCGTATTTTAGCCATTAACAGTTCCAACCAAAGCAAATCTGTCACTAAGCCTTTTTTTTTAGCCCTTGGACCCAAAATTTGTCTTCTAAAATAGACTTGGAGACTTTCATGAGAGAGGTTTTGTTTTTTCCTGAGTTTAATTCTCTTTTCTTTTTTTTTAATTTTAAATCCTCTCTCTTTCTCTTGACATTTAGATGTTAGAAAATTTTGCCTCAACCATTTCGAATCAACATAGTTTGCTTTTATTTTAGATTTAAAACTTCAATTTTAAGCTAGTGAAGATCTAGATGCACGAAAAACATCGACATGGTGTTTGTCCCTTCCCCTGGTACCCCTTTCAAGGTTTGACAGTTAGCCAGTCTTGTAATTTCATAAAACATTTTGTTCTTCTCAATGCACCATTACATGAATTTTAAAATACAATTGAAATGTCAACTTGCAATTAAACAATTGATATTGAATTATCTATAGAAATTCATGCAATATGAAAAATGTTCGATTCATTTCAATTTTCTGGACACTTGTACTTTTCTACTTGCCTTAGAACACCCTGTCTTTTAGCATATAGTGTTAGAACACTATAATGTGTTGGGAAGTGTTAACAATTTAGTATTATTTTCGTAGGGAAGATGAATAAAAAACGAGTTTTTTTATTTACAAATATGAATGCAAATGAAGGGCCATGGGGAAGAAGGATCATAGTCTCCTCACACAATAATTCCAGTATTGCATTTTTTAAACTTTGAAGTCCATTGAAGTCTTGCAATTTAGCTTCAAACTTTTTCCTGTTATAACTCAGTGACTATGATCTTTCTTGCCAGATTGTTATTATAGCTGAAAATTATTTGTAATAATCTAGCAGTTCCCGTAAAAATCTGATTTTCTCAAAATAAAAAAAAAAAGAACTATGATTATACTTTCCCGTGGCTCGTCAAATGTGACGACCAGCAACAGGCCCAGCTTTGTTGATCCTAGTTACGTATGCCATTTGCTCGCACTTCAATATGTATGCTTAAACTTTGTCAGCACAATTCATTTGATGACAAATTAGGCAGTGAGAAGCAAAGGGATATAAGTGGATATTTTCAAGTTTTGTGCAAAACACGTTTAAAGTTAACGTTCTAGGTAGGCTTTCATTGATAAGTTTTTCTAAATCATGCTGTGAAAGAGCACCTACCAGGGCCACTTGTACTATCTCTTGCCCCAAGACAGAGGAGAGGTTCACTTACCATTTGTACTTGTTATCTCCAAATTTTTAATTTTGCCACTTACTTCTCTTTGCTTCTCACTGCCTCAAATGTATAATTCGAATTTTTCTACCTAACATGGGCTGATATTAAAACGGCGTCGAAATAAAATAGAATTTAGACTTGTCTGGTGGTTTTGCATGCTTTTTAAGAGTCGAAGAGTACATTTTGTAAGCCACATGATAGTATTTAAAGTAGTTTTTTTTTTCAATCAGATCGACTATTAATGAATACATCAGATGTCTGCTGCATTTATTAATAGTCGAAAATGTTTGAAGATTATCAACATATTCATGTTAAGCAATCAAAGATTGCTTATTGTTTTCTTTTCACCTTGAGTAACGTTCTGCTCCTTTATGAAAACCATCCTTTAGCCAAACGTATTATGTTTGTGTGCAGGTTTGTGTGTTTAATTTCTAACAAAAGAAGAGCAATCTCCCTATGATCTTCAGGACATACTTTCATATGCAAATCACATGAAATCGGTCCAATATGTAAAAACTCACATAAAATTGCAAAGACGTCGAGAAACTGAGCTGCCATGAAAATTGAGCTCTGTTTATATGCATGCTGCTCTAAAAATAGCTGATTGTTAGAAGTCAAGACAAGTCCTAAAATATTAGGAATTTTCTGAAGAAATCATTTTACCAGATCTCTGACTTTTTTTTTAGTGGGTGCAGTAATGAAATACTACAAAAGTCCCAAAAATCCATTTTTTTTTATTTTCAGGCTTTGCTAAAGCCAACGCTGACTATTTTTATAACGCTTGATGAATTAAGTTCATGAAAATTTACTTATTGAGCCAAGTCTCTGACAATGGCTGTACTGCCGTGTGCAGGTAAACGGCAGTATCTGCAGAAATGAGTTTTCGAGATATTTGAAGAAACGCGTTTTAGATTCAATACTAACAATGGGGAAATGTTGGAGTTAGACGTCTTTTTCGCGCAATTTTTTCAGTGGAAACCAAAATAAGCGAGCTTGTACAATAAAGATAACGTACAATAGATGACGAAAATGCAAAAAAATGAAAAATTTGCAATTACTGCCCTTTACCTTCACACGGCAGTATAATCGTCTGCTTTTTACTTCCTTTTACAAACGAGCTGATATGTGCATCACATGACTTCCTTTTACTCCAATTTAATGTCATTTCTCCATTATTGGTAATTTTAATGTGATTCAATAGTTTACTTTCTAAATATCACCAACAGTGGCCAAATTGAAGCCAAATTAAAAAAAAAAAACCCCCAAATTTATCGCCAAGTTGGCGACAAAACTTAGCGACCAAAAGACTGGCGATATATCGCTCAAGTAGTGTTATAATTTGTCCGGCAAATTATAACACCACTTGAGTTTACATCGAAATTAACAATGATATTCCCCCCCCCCCAAAAGGGGCAAAAGACCCCCTTAGGAACATCCGAATGCAACCAAAAAGGAAGGTGCACAACTAGACCCCACTAGGAGTCTACGTACCAAATTTCAACTTTCTAGGACATACCGTTTTTGAGTTATGCGAGATACATACGCACATACAGGCCGCTTAAGGCATTTTGCTCACCCCCGAATGAATGTCGAGTTTTTTTTTTCGACTCGACCACACGTGGATAAGTGTCTAAGAACGTATAGACACGCGAAATAACCATTTTGACGATTCCCGAGTTAATTACAACGAGTTTTCTCGTGACGTCTGTATGTACGTATGTATGTATGTGCGTATGTGTGTATGTATGTTACATAACTCAAGAACGGAATGTCCTAGAAAGTTGAAATTTGGTACGTAGACTCCTAGTGGGGTCTAGTGATGCATCTCCCCTTTTGGTTGCATTCGGGTGTTTCTATTGCCCTTTGGGGGGGGGGGGAATCATTGTTAATTTCGATGTAAACTCAAGTAGTGTTAAAATTTGGCAGACACTTGGTGATATATCGCTAGTCTTTTGGTCGCCATGTTTTGTCGCCAACTTGGAAACAAATTTGGCAGGGTTTTTTTTGAGCAATCACGATTGCTTATTGTTCTCACTTGACCGTCCTTGATGTTCCGGTTCCTTTTTGAGCTTGGACCAGGGCTGCAGCACCACCGTCCACCGGCGGCGGAGCGGCTGGTCCTGACCACTGTCCCCCGGAATCTACTTTTGCTGGGCGGTGGCGTCCATGTCCTACACACGCATGCCTGCACACAGACACAAACACATGCCTACATACACACACACACGAACGCCTGCACACACACACGAACGCCTGCACACACACACGAACGCCTGCACACACACACGAACGCCTACACACACACACACACACGAACGCCTGCACACACACACGAACGCCTACACACACACACACACGAACGCCTACACACACACACACACGAACGCCTACACACACACACACGAACGCCTACACACACAAACACACGAACGCCTGCACACACACACGAACGCCTACACACACACACACGAACGCCTACACACACACACACGAACGCCTACACACACACGAACGCCTACACACACACACACACGAACGCCTACACACACACACGAACGCCTACACACACACACACACGAACGCCTACACACACACACACACGAACGCCTACACACACACACGAACGCCTACACACACACACACGAACGCCTACACACACAAACACACGAACGCCTGCACACACACACGAACGCCTACACACACACACACGAACGCCTACACACACACACACACGAACGCCTACACACACACACACACGAACGCCTACACACACACACGAACGCCTGCACACACACACACGAACGCCTACACACACACACGAACGCCTACACACACACGAACGCCTACACACACACACACACGAACGCCTACACACACACACGAACGCCTACACACACACACACACGAACGCCTACACACACACACACACGAACGCCTACACACACACACGAACGCCTACACACACACACACGAACGCCTACACACACACACACGAACGCCTACACACACACACACGAACGCCTACACACACACGAACGCCTACACATACACACGAACGCCTACACACACACACACACACAACCACCAACACGCACACGCACGTACACGACACTCACTCACACACATGCGTACATACACTTACGCACCCACGCACATGCGCCTACACAAACACACACGCTCGTGATTGCGAAAAACATAATTTGAATTCAAGATGCCAAAAATTCAAATTAATTTTTTTTTTTAAATCTGGTTTCAATTTGGCCACTGTTGGTGATATTTAGAGAGTAAACTGTTGAATCACATTAAAACTGCAAATAATGAGAAAATCACATTAAATTTGAGTAAAAGGAAGTCCTGTGATGCACAGATCAGCTCGTTTGGTACATAGAAATACCGTATTTCTTTTTGTCACTTTGTTTCCGATTAGATATTCTTTGTACTTGTTATTATTTCTGTATAGTTTTGCACAAGTATTTATGGCGAAAATGAGGAAAATCTAGAATTGTTCTTTAATTATAGTTTTTTTGAGATTTTTTTTGTCCCACAGATTTTTTCAATTGATTAAAATAAGTTTTTCGTTTGCATTTTATCTGCTAATAAAAAGTGTTTATTTTTTTTCGTTAAATATTGCATTTTTGAAACATTATGTTAATATAGGTATTACATTAATTATTCATTAAATTTGAACGATCCAATGTTATTTAGTTTTTGATAAGAATTTTCGATGGTTATTGAATTTTTATTGCGGTATGTTTTTTTAAGTGATGAAAAAAATGTATTTGATTATTTATTTCTTTATTTTAGTTTAAAATAAATTATGTTTTATTTTAAATTTATTTACACGTATTTTTCTTCAAAAATATTTTTGTACTATTTAATATTACGATTTTCAATGCCACTTATTCATCATTTGCCTTTGTATTCTTTGATCATTCTCATATTACGTAACCACCCTGCTGAAACATGTTTATTACAATGCATATCGTGTGTATCTATTCGTAAGCTCTCTATTCGCAAACCTAGTGTTTCACTTATTGTTTTATTCTTTGAATTGAATATAATACATATATGTATTATTTTTCTCCTCTCTCATAATTTTAAATTACAAAATTAAATTATGTTATAAAATAAAATAAGTCGACTAAAAAATGTGAAGACGGTGTAAAATTATTCCACTTTCGTGTTCACTTAGTTTATTTTATGTATTTTTAAAAAAGTTGCTGCGCGTTTTAAATCGCAAGAAACTTATTTGTCTTGGTATGAGCGTGTTTAGTACATCCGTGTTATGTTTCATTGTTGGGAGATAACAATTTTCTCAATTAGAGTGTCTTTTCCAAGCAAACATTCAGTTCTTTTTTTTTTTTTTCAGTCTTAAAAGTTTTTCTCGTCTTACGAGACCGGAAATATTTTCCTCTAGCAACATCTGTTTTTCTTCATGCAATTTATTTCAGAAGCCTGTTTTGTATCTCATACATTGCAAATTTCGATTTGCTGTCTGGCATCGATCTTTGCGATCAAAATTGAAACTACAACTTTTCTCTTTTTCTTTTCTTTTCTGTCTGTCTGTTTTTCTTTTTTTTTTTTTTTCTTTTCTGGGGGGTGGGGTAATCACGAGTTACTTATTGTTCTCACTTGACCGGAGTTGATGTTCCTTTGATTTTATTTTTTTATGTTAAAATGCAGTGGGTCACGAGTTACTTATTGCTCTCACTTGACCGGAGTTGATGTTCCTTTGATTTTAGTTTTCTGTGTTAAAATGCAGACTCTTCTTGTTCTGGGTCACGAGTTAATTATTGCTCTCACTTGACCAGAGTTGATGTTCCTTTGATTTTATTTTTCTATGTTAAAATGCAGTGGGTCACGAGTTACTTATTGCTCTCACTTGACCGGAGTTGATGTTCCTTTGATTTTAGTTTTCTGTGTTAAAATGCAGACTCTTCTTGTTCTGGGTCACGAGTTAATTATTGCTCTCACTTGACCAGAGTTGATGTTCCTTTGATTTTATTTTTCTATGTTAAAATGCAGTGGGTCACGAGTTACTTATTGCTCTCACTTGACCGGAGTTGATGTTCCTTTGATTTTAGTTTTCTGTGTTAAAATGCAGACTCTTCTTGTTCTGGGTCACGAGTTAATTATTGCTCTCACTTGACCAGAGTTGATGTTCCTTTGATTTTATTTTTCTATGTTAAAATGCAGTGGGTCACGAGTTACTTATTGCTCTCACTTGACCGGAGTTGATGTTCCTTTGATTTTATTTTTCAATGTTAAAATGCAGACTCTTCTTGTTCTGGGTTTCCACGAATAGCACTGTCCTGTCCACCGGCCTCCGCGAGCTGAACCTCCTCCTGAACGGTGACGCCCATGCCCAGCGGAATCAACTTCATTTATATCTTACTCTCTCAACTTTACACAATGTCCTATTGCAATGTGATTGCGGGAAAAAAAAAATTAAAAAAAAATTGAATTTAAGACATCAAAATTCAAATTAATACCAGGGGCTGGATGCTAGATGTTGTGTATTGTTTTTTGTTTTTCTTATTCTTCTTTTTATTTTATTTTTATTTATTTATTTATTTATTTATTTTTTTTTTGTAAAACCTTATTTGAAGCCTTTTCATTGAATTTGCTAAAGACTATTCCATTTTAAGAAACGTATCACTTCACTTGTTGCACAGAACACCATAAAAATGCTCAAGTGTGCTAGATCCTTGTTTCATTGCATGGACTTTATGAATAACATGGAGTCTACATTAACAGAATACAATTAAATTTTGAAGATTTCCGGAAACTGTTCAATTATTACTTTTTGGCTCAGTAAAAACTTTTAAGTTATGAATTAGCTAAAGAAGAACCGTTACATTTTAAATCGATTATAGTTATTCTAATTAGTTTTGCTAATTAATTTTTTATGAAATATATACTTCATAGTTATTTGGAGCGCAACACCTTACATTTGTATTTAACTGAAGAAATATCATCTGTTTTCCGTTATTTATCGCGAACTGAGGCTTTGTGCTGAATAGTCAAATTAAAAAAATTAAAAAAAGAGATGGTTAATATGAGTTAATTCAAATTTCAAGTGACCCTTGGTCATTTGTTTCCATCTAAATTTCGTTAGTTATCATGACCTGCGGCATCTGAATGTGTGTCATATTTTAAATAATGAAAAAATTACCTTTGTTTAGTTACAAAGGCTCTCAAAATGTTACGCCTCAAGTTTTCCTTAAAGATTCGTAGGCACTATACTAGGTGGGGCAGTGTTGGGCATTAATCAATAATTTTTTCAATTACCTTGTTAATTGATTGAAAAAGTAATTGCAATTAAATTAATTGCAGTTAAATAAATTGCAATTAAATAAATTACAATTTAACTATTAATTGCACTTTGCAATTAATTTAATTGGATTAATGTACGTTAATCGTTTCTTACAATTAAAATAATTGCAACTTATTTTTTTAATTGTTTTATGAAACGATTAAAACTAACAATTAACTTTACGTATCAATAGGTTCAGCGCATTGTACAAAGCCCAAAGTATTATTCGATTTCGTATTTTCGTTCAGTGCTGATTGCTCGCTCGCCACGTGAACTAGTGTCGTGTTGGCAAGCTTTTTCCACACGTAAATGTTTGTACGGAAAAATATATTTTTCAATTTTTAATTGAAATATACCTTTTTTGAAGAAATTTTGCTGGAGCCATAAGATTTTTTGAGAAAAGTCATATGTTGCAGTAAGTAATTTATTGCTCTTAATAAATTTATTGTTGTGCATTGATCTTTTATTTGTTGCTAACATGTGCATTTAAATAGTTCGATAGTAATTGGTATCCATCCAGCGTCCACGTTCCAATTAGACCTGTCAGTATATCATACAACACAGTATATTATACAAAACCAGAATTTTTTTTAAAAGTTAGTTTTAATTAAAATTCACAAAACAAGTGACAATTGTTAATTGTAGTAAACTGCAATTAACAATTAATTAATTGTTAACTGTAGCAAACTGCAATTAACAATGAAATAATTGTTAACTGTAGTAAACTACAATTAACAAATAATCAATTGTTAATTGTAACTTTTCGCAATTACAACTGATTAATTGTTAGTTGTTGTGGTTACGTTTATCGATTAATCAATTGTTAATCTTTAATTGCCCATACAATAAAAATTTGCCCAACTCTGCTAGGTGGTCCATCCCTACTTGTAGAAACTTCCCCTCTTTAATTGTAGGGCGAATAATTTGATAAATTAATATAATAAAATGAATAAATAAATAACAATAGCAACAATACTAATACAATAGAAATGAACGACAAAACGCACACAAAGCAAACTCTTCTACTAAATAACGTTTAAAAAAAATAAATAAATAGAGCAAAGTAAAATAGATGCTACCATGAGTAAGCAGCCATCCAAGTGCTGAAAATAAACACCTTTTCACGTGCAGTCGTGACCGCTATAACGCATAATTTGGAAGAAATTTAGATTTTGATCGACGAATTATTTGTCATTTAAGCGCCTGTGAGGTACTAGTTGTCACTCATTAGACTCGCTGCGTTCTCTTAGAACTTTCACAAGTGCACCAATGTACGAGTGCCCCATTTTTGAGTAAGGCTGGTATAGAGTAGGGATGGGGAATTTGTTTTTTGCGCTGAAGTACCGCATAAATCTGCGTTTATGCGAAGAGGCCGCACGAACAGATCTTAAGGTCATAGTTCTACATTTATTGTGTTTTTAGATAGACGTGTTAAAAACTAGTCTAAGTATTACTTTATATCATACAAAAATATAATAATATCGCTAATGTAAATATTTGCCAGTGTACTGATTGGAAATTAGTTATGTTATTGAAAATAGTTACGCAAATTGTAAATGACTTTTAAGATCGTTTAAAGAGCCGTAAAAGTTCAGTTAAGCTTTAAAGACATAATGTTCCTTATCTCGAATTTGCACTGTAATTTGCAATTATTATATGATTTTCATTACATTTTCAAGAAAACTTCAGGTGAAAAATACATTCCTGAACAAGCTTATTATTTCCTATATAATATCCAAATGGAAATAGTAGTCAATCCATATACGGTCTTATCAGAGCTCGAAACTGGCCTCATCCAAATGGAATGTTGTGATGACTGCTCCTTTTATTTGTGAGATAAAATATGTGACAGTCATAATGACTTGATTGATGGCAGATATGCTGCAGTCAGTTAGAACTTCCTACAAAGCAATTAAATCAAATTATTCTGCCAAAACAGTCTTAGTAATGAATTAAGATTGTTATTTCAGGATTTGTTTGTAGGCATGTTCTCACTTTCTACTTCCTTTGCGCCCTTTTTAAAAAGTATAAAAGGACTAAAAAAACAAGTTTCTAATTTATTTTAATAAAATCAATAGCACTTTTATTTGAGTAGCTGTGAACTAATTATATCGTTAACCAAATGCTTGCAACGACCAAAAAAAAAACAGAATTAATATGCGATTGGTATTAATATTTAGTATATATGTAATTGTGAAAGACCGTATCACTCGTGAAAGTGTCGACTTTCACCAGTCATCAGTCACGAGAAATATTCTTTCGCTGATGCCTTCAGTATGTGAATGTTGATATTCACCGGCTAATGTCGGCCTTTATTAGATTTCGGACTTTCACGGTAACATGCATTAGGGGCATCGAGAATAAAATCCATTTTTTTTCGCTCTAAAAGTACTCCATTACCCTTAAAAAGTCTCCATGCCAAATATTTTTGCTTCACAAACAATTTAAGAGAGACCATGACAACTTTGGAATTTCAGGTTTTCCACAAAGAACTACTAAATCAGGATTTTTCAGAATAAATTCGTTTCATATTTTATCAGAAATTATTCCCCGATATTCTCATGTCTATGTGAAACAAAATATGATATTTGCTTTCTCATAAAATAGTTTTGCTTGTAAGTTGTAAAAGGACTAACTAGTCTTGAAAACTTACGTTTGCTCCTACTTTCACGGAGACCTTCTTCAATATGATACATCATACGTATCAAAACTTAAAATAGTTTGGAGTTTGGAGCCTTTTAATTTTTGGATCATTATAGGTTATCTTTCTGCTAAGACGAAAAATATTTGAACTCTGGTTTCCATAGTGCAGTAAAATAAATAAATAAAATGCTTAAATTTTGGCTATTTTTTCCCCAAACTGAATTAGAAGTAAAAATAAAGGAAGCAAAAATTGGTTCAAAATTTACAGCGGGAAATTAACTTGAAGTGTAAATTTAGGTTATTTTTTTCAAAACCGAATCAGAAGTAAAAATAAAGGAAACAAGAGTAAAAAATTGGTTCAAAATATACAACAGGAAATTTACTTGAAGTGAAAATTATGAATAATTACATAGTTGCATAACCTTTTGAAACCTTAAATTTACTATTGCTAAGAACAATTTGATTTATTGTGTAAACTGTATAAGGTAGAATAAATATGACACCACAATAATTATGTGCAATAACCAAACTGCTGCGTTGTTTTAAATTTGGGTGTCATATGTTTATGCAATTATTTATAATCATGCAATGCCGAAGTAATTTTCGAACATTTAATATGCAAGTTATACTTTCATCGTTGTACAAAAAAATTTCTCTGAAGTTATTTCTTACCGTTTTTAGCTGAGGGAGCCTTGCCGGTGTTTCCCGTGCTGCTTCCATAGTTGTCATTCTTTGAAAGTCTATTATAGAATTAATATTGAAATGATTTATTTCTTCTGATTTTCATAGAGGGCGACAGAAGGCGGGGCAGCCCTACCTCTGGAGCTCTAGTCATCGTGACACTTGAGCAACTTATTCTAAACATTTAAACTTTAGATTTAGTGAAATTATTTTTTAATTTGTAACGCTTAACTGAAAACAAGGAACGGTAAAATCTTCTTATGCACTGCGCTCCAAATCTTCCGACCCGTTGTTAGATGTTAGAAACAGAGAGGATATTTTTATCATTTTTGGATCGATGTCAATTTCAACTCCAGGGATAAACTGCTGAACTTATTCTGAACTAAACATTGTTTAGCGAAGTTTTAAGGCGCGCTTCCGAGTTATGATTCGAATGCAAAAGCATAGTTTTGCAAAACCTGACTGCTTTTGCTTATGCCTTATTTATTTATTCTTGCTTTTAATTTACTTCATTATCAACCGTGGTCTTAGATCCTAAAAATTTTTGCCATCTGACCTTATTGAACATGCCAATATTCGATAATGAGCAATAATCGACTTTATTTTCGACTGACTATTTACATGAACGTGAGAAGTGTAAGAACCTTCCTCGGGGCTTGTATGTGGTCGTCACCCGTTCTATTGTCAGCGGAGCACCCGAATAATTAGTGGACTCCGACTTTAGCTCGGCATTTTCTGGCACCGGGCTTTGTGTTGGGTACACATTCTCTCCTTGAGCAATGAAAAAAGTTTTCGACAGTTGCTTGCTTACTACGTTGCTTCAAAGGTGAAGGTAACTCATGCTCAGTTTAAAGCTGTTAAAGTTAGACAATGGAACTCGGCTGGATTCGGTAGACCGTGCTCTTACGAACACTTCGAACTGGATAGTTATTATTACTGCAAAAATTAGTCATTGTTGTCTGCTTTTAAAGTGGAATAATGCAGAAAAATGTGTTTTTGGAAGATAGCGTAAGTTAGAACATTTTTTGCATTGTTAAAATTTGCAATTTTTCAAGTTGATTTGTTTTGGAGTTAAAAATAGATTTGTTCATGTGAAAAATTTAAACATAAAACTTGTAATTGGAAAAATGCTTTTTAAATCAAAAACAAAATCTTGACTTTACTGTCAGCATTTGTTTATCTTAATGTAATTGCAGTGTGCTAATTTTATTTATTACATATTCACTTTTGTTGTTGAGACATATATATTATTTTAAATTTCAGTTAAATTTTATTATGGTTGAAATACATCTACTCCTTCCCGTGTCTTTCGTATCCCATTTGTATTCTTGCTCCTTTCATCCCCGCACTTATTCAAATTTTATTGCAAGGTGCTATTTTTAATTCTTGCACTTTCAATTTTGCTGCTGAGGATTTTATAATTTTTTTTAAAAAAAATTTCAGTTCAATTTCATTCTGTCGGAAGTACACACCCACCTCTTCCCGTATCTTTCACACTCCCTCTGTGTTCTTGTTTATTTGATCCTTGCAATAATTTCATATTTAATTTTGGTGTGCTATTTTTAATTTTTGCCTTTTTACTTTTTTTTTGCTAAAAATTTTATAATTTTTTTTTTCTGTTAAGCTTTATTATGACTGGAACACATCCACCCTTTTGCCTGTTTTTTGCACATCTCCTCTGTGTTCTTGTTCTTACAATTCTTCTAGATCATTTTAGTTAGAGTGCTAATATTAATTCATAAATGTTTACTTTTGTTGTTGAGAATTTTACTCTTCAAAAGGTTGAGTTTTATTATGGCTGAAGTATACCCTCTCACATCCCTAGCATTTATATCCCATCTTTACTCTTCCCCATTTTATCCTTGTACTAGTTCATTTTTTGATGAATGTAGCCCTATTTGTGGTATTGTCTTTTGCGACCTCATTTTCTTCAATGACAATTAGTTTAAAGCTTCTCTTTTTAATTTGCCTGTTTGCCTGCTATCTAAAATCATCTCATTGAATCCTTCTTTTTAGTGAGATCAATTCCTAGCGCTAATACATTCGCTGTATTATCGGGGGCCTCACTAAGGGAGGGGGTGTCCGTCGCGCAGACTGCACCACTGGCGTTTTTAAGGAGGGGGGGGGGTGATTGTTCGCGAGTTTTTGATCTCATTTTTTTGGGAGAGATCTCGTTCTGGAGTTTTCCGTAACATTTGAGGAGGCACCCCTATTATTATTGTTAAATAGCTAGAGACCGTTTTCTATTTTAGTTGATTGTGAGCTCTTGGCAGCTTAATGTGTTATTTTCAAATCAAGTGCTTCTGTTTGTAGCCAGTCTCATAGCATGGAATGTTGTGTAGGTTCATTTCAAAAATACAGTTAAGAATGGATTTTCAAACGGGAAGTTTTGTCCTATGGTTTAAAAACCATAGTAATTACCGTGGTTTTTACCGTCCTGTCCAAAACCCTTGTGTCCAAAACTGTCCGAAAGTGTCCAAAACTATGTTTTTAGAGAAACTATTTTGTGAGAAAATTTAAAAAACAGATTAAAATGAGTCAAAGTTATGTTTTATATTGGATATTTATTCAATGTGAACCTTTAAGTATAAATATATATGACTTATTTATACTGCTGATTCTTATCTAGTTAAAAAGTTGAATACTTCATTAAAAATTTCAATTCTTGCGCAAGGTTTTTTTTTCCATAATAATAACCAAAATTTTCGACATTTATGCATGTGTGCAAATTAAAGTGTTCAAAATATAGTGAATAATTGACTAAAATGCAAGAAATGACAATTTTTGAACTGAAAGAAAAAATATATGTTTGAGTCTTTTTCAACTTATAACTTAGTGAAGATTTTCTTCTCTTGACTATGGTGAGATGGATCTAAAACTAAACTACCACTAAACTACTTTAGGAAAATGAAAATAATTTGTTTCTAAAAATTGTCAAGCTACTATAATTTTTGTTTATTGTAGTTACAGAATGTATTACGTTAAAAATATGAATTAAAAGAAGAAATTGCACAAGTTAAAAAATATAAGTGCATATATTAAACCATCAATTTACTGTTCTTTAATATATGATTTATATAAGAATATGCAGAAACCATTTTAAAAATTAAGCTTTTTTTTTGCACCTAAATATTATAATTAATAACATTCCTATGAGTTATAAAAAGAACTGAAATTAGTTGTCTTGGTAGTGATGTGAATTTCTTTTCATAACACTCCCACCTGTTACATAAATAAGTTTTTTTTGTAATGGGGATATTGGCAATTTTTCTTGAGTAAAATATTTTTTAAATGAACATTTCAGAGAAAAATATTACCAAATTCTGATTAAAACTTATTAATATTTTTATTTGTGCATTACGAATATTGCCGTAAGTACGAATTGATTAGATTACACCCGATTAGCTTCAGCATACTTTTGGACAATTTCGGACAGTTTTAGACAGTTTTGGACGGTAAAAACCACCTGTCCTAAACCAGTTTCGGACTGTCCAAAACCCAACCCTGATATATAGTTAACAAGAACTGAATACAAACTGAAGTTGAAACTCTCTCTTGATTACTTTCATCACTAATTTTTTGCTTGTGGAAAATCCATGATATAAACTCTGTTACTCAAGTCGATTTAAGGTTATATAACTTAAAGTTTTGATTACATTGATTGAAATTCAGAGATTATGTTGATATTCTTCAGACAGTATGAAATAATCTATAACTGGGTCTCATTGAGTTGCGCTTGAGAAGGGAAGATATTGATATTGCGCTAAGAACCTTTACTCCTTAATGCATGAATTGCAGGTTTTTGTATCTTCTGCGCTTTAAATACAGAGGTATTCTATTTGACAATTTTTCTTGTGCAGTATAGGGGAGGCCGGGTCCAGATAATATGTAGTTAAGTTGATACAGGGACTTAAAATTATCGTTTGCGTATGTGCCAGAAGTAAGAGTCTTATATCTGTACCTCAGAGCCAGACAAACGTAAGTCACAAGTTCGCTACTTTACAGGAGAGCGGAAAAACGGTCGCCTGGTGCATACAAAGGAATGGACTCGCGCTCTTTTAACACTGGCAAATTATTACAAAGAATTTCTTTTTTTTTTTTAGGATTACGTTCATATGGCTCGATGCGGAATAGAATTTTACATACAATGCACCTATAAACAGCAATTTTTGGACTCACGTTAGTCTGGCTCTGAGGTACAGATATAAGGAAGTAACAGACTTGGCTGAGTTGACCTACGTACGTGGGAGAAACTCTTTCTTCCATATTCGAGTTAACGTAATGGCATTGTTTAACTCAAGTTGATACGTGTAATAATTTATCTATAAAATTTTAAAGTGTTTTTCCTTTTTCAAGAAATGCTTGAAAATTACCAAAAAAAAAAAAAAAAATAAAAGGAAGGAAATTCTTTTGTTTATTTGTGTATCAACTTGATCAACGTTGAGTTAAGTTAAAACATTTTTAAAAAAAGCCTTTTTTTAAAATGTGAAATCAATAATTTCAACCAAAATTTTAAAACCATTATTTGATAGGAAATTAATAATAGTTTATTTTATGACAAAACTTGAAATTTTGTTTTCGCGTGACATTAGTAACAAAAATTACAAAATGCTCAATCCATTTCCCCTTTTCATTTTTATTTTCGATGTTATAAAAACTCTTGAACCTGTGAAGTATTATGGTGCAAACCGCAAATTCATACGACAATTTGTTGGTTTTCTATGAATTTTTTAAATGTGCCAAGGACTTTTCGGACACCCTGTATTGTCTGTATCGCAAAAGACACTAATTAAAAGCACATTAATAAATGAAAATAAACTACTATCTTACCTGTGACATCTTACTTTGATGTGTCAAACTGATATGTACCATTTATTGGTAATATGTATTTTTATTTCTTTAATTTCAATTTTATCCATCGTCATGGCATCTCTCCACTTCGCTGTCACCTTGATTTTGCCCGAGTTGGTCCATGCGTAAAAACTGCAATATTTTTTTTTTTTTTTTTTGGGGGGGGGGGGGGGTATTGAATTGAATAGTAGACTTGGGTAATAAAAGAGCGCGAGTTTTATTTTCGATTATGCAAAATCGTCTGTTTTTTGCAGAGTGAAAACTTAGTTGAAAAACCTCTTTTTTTTTCACTTTAAGAAGTAAAATTCGTGTATAAAATATTTTAATATTTTGAAAATGTGGCGCAAACGATGTGCGGATCACCATTGGTTTTGAAAGGTATTTCGATGATGTAAAATATGTTTAGATCAATTATGTCTGAAAATTTGTAAGCGTAATTGTCAAGAAGCCCAGCTGTACTTTAAAGCATGTCTAGTTAGTTATTCCTTTCTCGATAAATGTTGCTGGATTTTATGACTAATAAACTTACCTTTAATGCCAAGCGCCTATTGTGATACAAATATGACTTAAGCAATGAATGCCATTTGTGTAAACTAACGGTGGAAGTTCTTTATTCAAAGGTACTAAGTAAAAATATGTTGCATTATTTATTAACATTTTACAACTTATTATTGTGCTGTAAAGTACATTTTTTTCCATTGCTAATACTGTGTTACAGTCCTGAAATCTTTGTATCCCTATTTCTTTTAAATGTTTATTTATGTAACGTGTTTTGCGTCACTCGTTTTAGTTTTGTTTATTATCTCTATTTCAACGCGTTTATTTTATTTTCTTTACTTAGCAGTTATTCATATTTTGCCACACATTTCGTGAAAAACTTCTGAATTCTTAACTTTCTGTTTTTATTCTATTAAAACGCACTTCCTTACATTCTACTTGTTTTAGCCTTTGTCTTTTTAATCAGTTCAACTATTGCCGATGCAAAAATAGAGTTCTAAAAAAAGGGGGGGGGGGGATCATATTTTAATATTTGCGGGTCGGTTGCGCCAAACCATAGTAGCGTGTATAAATTACAAGATTGGGCTCATACAATTTCCAACATCTAGCCAAGGAAACATATGATCATGCAACTAATAATTCTGAAAATTTATGCATTTTTTCGTAGTTGCTACTATTGTAGTTGATCGTCAATTTGCAATCTTAAAATATTATAATATTCTAAAATTGATCTTTCAATAATTATTTTTTAAAGAATGGTGACAATTTTCTACTACCAATCTGCTGCTGCTGCAAAGAAAAAAAAAAGTTTTTTAAATGTCAAACCATTGAGATTCTTCGCAAAAACCGAAATTGAGCTCATGAAATTCTCAAGAGCGAGGAAGAAAACCTAAAATCATGTAAATAAGAATTCTTATTTAAATTTTTGTAATTGCTTCTATTGAAGCTGGACAGTTATAAATCTTTCAATGATAAAGTGTAAAAGTGGTATAATAAATACTAAAATTGATCTCTCAATAATTATTTCTTCAGAAGAATTTTTTAAATCGTCTACTGCAAAACCAATGTGCATTTTTAAAAAAAAATAATAATAAATAAATAAAATAATAATGAAAAAAAAAGAAACGTTTTGTTGATGTCTTGACTTTATACAATTATACAGGTAGTACAAGATAGGTTGGAAAGTTGTACAACTAAGAAAAATTACAGCCAAGGCTGGAGTGAAGTTTTTTTTAAACGTTTTTTTAACTTACGCAATCTTTTTAACAATTTTATGCAGGTGCATTCTAGATAGCTTTGTCAAAAGAGTATGTCTTAGTGATTTTTTTTTTTTTTTTTTTTGATATAATATTTAATAATTTCATGAATAAACCCACGAGTTTCGAGCAACATCTCAAGTACGGAAGGCCTCCATAAAAAATCCAAGCCCCGGTAGCCCTGGTTTTGACTTGATGTAATTATACAGATGGTAAAAGACATATAGGCAGAATAGATTTAGGATATAAAAAGAAAAATTAATGCTAGAAAGATTTTTTTTTCCTTCCCGCAGCAGGTTTTTTAGTCTCAGCATGTACATGAAAGAAACCACCATTCTAGACAGATTCGCCTACAAATTATGCTTAAGGGGTTACAGTACCTCAAAACTGACCAAACGATAAAAAAAATTCTTGATTATTTCGAAACTAAACACTAGTCCAAACCCAGGGGAAAAGTTTCATTGCTTTAGTTCAAATATTGAAAAAGTTATGAGTGGTTTTAGATCATGCTCGCAATGTGTTCTTATGCAAAAAGAAAACTTTAACTTGATTTTTCTCGATGATCGTTTTTTTTTTTTTTTTTTTTTGTGTTTTCGTGTCATAAGAATCCCTAAGGATTTTTTTCTATTAAAGATACAGCTTTAAAGTAATACTTTTTGCAATTGGGATAATATATTTAACAAAACTGTGCATTGGATACGCATTTTATAAATTACTCAAATGTTTAGAGCATGTTATACCTTTAAAAACCAAATTTTTTTGAAAAAAAATTACGATTTTTTACGTAATTGATCAAAGAAAATTTTCTAGTAAATACAAAAGCAAATAAATGCACAGATTTTTAGAGATGATGATTGTGATCGTTTAGCAAAAAGCTTTTTTTATATTAGTTTAAAAACAAAAAAGCCTTAGGGATTTTTAAAAATTGAAATTTTCCCAAATGTTTTGAATATTTTAAAAAAAAGTAATCAATATTTTAAATTTTTTAAAATAAATAATTCATTATAAAGTAAGTAAGCATGTTATGGTTTCAACGAAAAATATAATTTACTTAAATTGAAAAAAATTGCTTGAAAGGTACTGTGACCCCTTAACAGAAAATATTCTGTTTTGTCGTCAAAATATTTAATAAATGGATTTTTTTCATTAGTAAAATCCCTAAGAGACCCGTTATTTAGGGGGTCTTCTCCTCTGGCTTTGAAAAATTAAGTGTTTTTATATAAAAGTGGGCGTAGTTTCGGTTGTTTTCTGATGAAATTTGTATTGAGTATACCCCCCCCCCCTGAAAGATTCAAAATGACGGGTCTGATCCAAAACCAAAGAATTTCAAACACAATCCCTAAAACCCAAAACCTCTATTAAAAACCCAAACGGTCTTGGTCACATTTATTGTAAAACTTGATAAGTCAATGATTGTTAAAAATAGTATTAACAGGATTAGCTAATACATCAAATTTATTCAGCAAGGCTATTGAGCAATTCATATGACATGTGTTTAAAAACAGTTCCAGCTGTGCTATCGGAATCAAATAAACATCATAACATATTACGGTGCCTGATAAAAGGGATTTTTGTTACAAACATCGTTGTCAAAATGCTAATTCTACTATTTCTGTTGTCTAGACTCTTTGGAAATTAAAGTTTCATTATAAAAGAATAGAATGTTTGGGAAGTTTTATTAACTGTCTGCCTCCAATCTATTCTTCCATATGTAAATAAATTGATTTTATTGTTATTATTATTTTACTTTCTTTACTTTTTGGTAAGAGTCTCTCTCTCTCTCTCTCTCTCTCTCTCTCTCTGTGTGTGTGTGTGTGTGTGTGTGTGATTTTGACACAAAGAAACGGCTAAGTATAAGATTTTTTTTTTACCCAGAAATTTTCCCGTCACATGTGGGACAACTAGACTGAGTTTTTGCTAACATTTTTATAATTATTTGGACTGTTTCGTTTTAAAAGTTTGAATTAGTTGCCCGATTGAAAATATCCTACTTCTCTAGTTTCTTAAGAGAGAGGGGAAAAAAAAAATCGTCATTACCTTTTTCAGTTACTATTTTTTACATCAAATATAGCTGTTACACATGGGACACATTGGACCTCTTTATTTCTGGCGAGAAAGCCGTAAAATTTACAAATACCTTCATACCTTTGAAAAAAAATTCAGTACATACAGTTGGCTCTCTGTTTAACGACTTTCAAGGGACCACAAAAAATCGTCCTTAAGTAGAAATCGTCCTTAAATAGAATGCTTTTGGACCATCTGGTACCGTGAAAAGCCGTCTTTAAGTAGAGAAAGTCGTTAAATAGAAGCGTCGTTAAACAAAGAGCCAACTGTACTCTGATTTTATACTATTTACTTATTTGACATTACTTTTGATCTATAATCTATTAAAAGACTATTAAAGGACATTTCGTGGAAAGTTCATGAAGCAGTTGTTTTTTCGTTTCACTAGGACATGATTTTGGAGCTTGTGCTTGTTTTCAGCATATTATCAGTAATTGGAGCCGTTAGTCAGTTTTTACTTTTATGTCCTTCTTTGTTGACATTTGTTTCTCATGTTTGGCTGTTTGTTGTCTAAATTATATTGACAAATACCAGACGTCCGTTTCTTCAATCCCCGTATTGAGTTCTCTCACGTGCATCGGAATTCAGAATGGAACCATGAGCTGTCCGTTTTTCTCGCTCTGTTTTAGATTAACTTATATCCGTTTTTTTCCCCCTTTATCATAAAATAAGACAAGGAATTTCTCGACCTTCAAGAGGAAGTACATCGTTGCCTCAATTCGAAAATTGAGTTCAAAGACTTTTTCGATTGCAGCCCCTCGCATTTTTCGTTTCTTTTTCTTATCAGTCTGTCAAGTAGGGGAATGTAGGGCAATGTGGAAAACGTTAAAATAAATTAGTTTTCAAAATGAACAGATAGGAAAATTAATTTTGAAAGTTACAGTACATAAAAAGAGAACATTGAAATGTTATTTTTCATTTCTGGCAGTAAATTTGCACCTTTAAATAAAAATGGTGTTTATAATCTTTTTCTAATGCAGAAATATTTTCTATTTGTTTGTTCAAAACGATTGACTAAGTTAAGTTAATAAATGAAATAATGAATGACTAAAAAATAAACGAACCAATGGATGAATAAAAATAATTAATGAACTAAATGAATTAATTAGTGACTGATGCAAAAAAAAGCGTGAATGAATAAAGAAATGAATGTTTAAGTATTCATTAATAAAATGAATTAATGGAATATGTCTATGAATAAATGCCTGAATGAATAAATAGATGAAATAAATTTACTATTCCACTTTGCCCCATTTACACTTGTCAAATTTCACTGCATAATTAAAATCAAAACATGCTTAATATTTAAAAAATAAATACTGCACAGAACATCAGTCGTAGGTCTTAATATTTTTGCAATGGTAATAACAAGAATTTTCTCATTTTATGTAATTAAAGTTTTTTTATACCTAACAGTAGTACAGTATCAAATTTTGAAAATGGCTTGTATTATCATGTGCCTTGATCTTCAGAAGTAACTTTTTTTTTTTTTTTTGACTGGAATCAGCAACATGTTTAATAATATACATAGTTAAAATACTGTCAGATAATTGCGTCGCAAACAGAGTAAAATATTTTACCATTTAATTTTGCCACGCTATATAACTTTACCCCACATTCTCTTACTTGAAATCTTGTTTTGTCTTGGTTAATAATTATAATCTTCAATTTTGTTCTTCATATAAAAAAAAAAACACTTATGTTTGATGGTTGTATAGTTTTGCTTTGGTTGGCCATAAAAATATAAACGGTTCATTCCGGGTTGCCAATTGAACTTTTTTTTAAATAGAAAGAAATAAGTAATTTTTAAACACCATACTAATTACTTATATCTTTTTGTAAGAATACTTTCGTTTAAGGAGTTTCATGGCAAAGGTTTCGTCTTTTGCTTCATATTTTAATATCGACTCAATAACAGTAGTTACGGGGCATTTCCAGAAAGGGAATTTTTCTAATAAAGGATTTTTTTTTCTGATCACTGTTCTTTTGAGTCCGGACCTCAATGTGTTTACCTCTTATTAGCGGACATTCTATGTTAGGAAATTCACAGATAAACTTCGCACAAATTAATGTCATTCAATTAATTTAGAAATTTAGTTCTGAATTCTTAATCGGAAATCTGAGTTATAAAGGAGATACCCAGAAAGTTTTAAAATCCGACTTTTGTGCTTACCGTATTTTTGTTCCTCCCCCTTTGCAAGTTATAGAGAATATTGATCTATAAGATCTCAATTTTATTGATTTTATGATATTTTCTTTTGAAACCTTGTTTCTAACTTTAAGGAATCCCAATTTTGTTTCAAGAAGTTTCTGGAAACTGGTAAAAACTTATTGTAAAGTATGTAAAACTTATTGTATTATTAGAAAATAATTACACGCTTTTTTAAAAAGTAAATTGAATCCATTTTTAACTTTTGAAATAAAAGATTGTTTTTTTTTTTTTTCTTTTTGTATGGAATTTAGGATTGCAGCTTAATAAATAAATCTTTCACATATTGATTTAGTTGGTTATTGCTTATGAAGGAGTGATTTTCACTTTATGCTTTTGCGTTGAAACACATGGTAAAGTAGCTGAGTTCGTATTTTGAACAGTTATCAAATAATATGTAGATTGTCATATTATACATTGATTCCATCAATTACGATGAATTTGAGGTTTCACGTGTAAAAAATACCGATGTTTTTAAAAAAATCGATACTTCATTTAGGCTGTATATGTTGCACAGCATATTTTTATAACCTCCGATCTTCATAATTTTCTAAGTTTCAAGAAAGTAATTATAAATTCTTAGTTTACGGATTTTTTATTATTATTATTTAAATTATTTTTTTCTTCATTTTTACTGCTTTTCTTAACACTGATATTGCAACACCGGGGAGAGGAGATTTCAATACATTCAAAATTGCAAGATGATTAGTTGTGTTAATGATGTGCAAATGATAAAAGATGAAGAGGGGTAAAATACAGGGTGTTTGCACATCTAGGCTTGCTGTCAATAAAATTAAATATTTTGTCGTGCTGAATTTACTTGAGCGCGTTAACCATTAAGGCGTAGAGCTGCTTAACTGGAGACAAGTCTGCAGACGCTGATGACTCGAAACACGTTCAGTTCAGACTACATATGCTGTGTAAAGTAGTGCTTGCGGTGTGCGACCGGGCGTTGCCGTAATAAAAACTGGCTCCAGAGTCACCTCTGAGAAATGGCCGTACTGCTGGTTCAGTGGTCAATTCATTAAAATGACGAACAGCGTGTGCAAAATAATGACTAATGAAGTTCAGCTACTTACGCACCGATAAAACAATTTCCGTCATTTCAAGCATGCTGGCTCTCACATTTGCTATAAGTGGTTGTATTTCACACGTCTTTGAACGTGAATCATTATAAAATCACTCTGCATGACTTTTTTTGAAATTGAAAGTTTCAATCGGTTGTGAAAATTTGGTTTCGATAATCCTATTTAACTACTGACGCGCCTTCTACTTTCATCATATAAGAGCTAGGCATTTTCAATGTTTAAGAGTGAAGAATGTATTTGAAAACGACATAATACTGAAAGAACTTGCTGCTAGCACCAAGTTAACTTTTCCGCGTTGAATGAAATTATGTGAGGTGTTTATTTCTTTTTAAAAAACTCTTTTTTAAAATTTGCATTGCTGTTGTTTTAATTTGAATGCAAAACTTCATGATGTTTCTTTGTGTACTAGTCAACACTTCGAGTATCTTACTTCATCCTGCGTGCAATTCCCTGGCATACAATAGTTCCATTTACTGTTTAGCCTAACTTGTATGTCTTTAGTTATTCAATTTGCATTAAATTTATTTTGCAACGATCGTTTATTTTTATTACGCTTAGAACTGAGAACCAAATTGTAATTGCATCGGGGACTTTACAGGAAGGGCGTTTTTCTTTGAGCCTACCTAACATCCTGTATCTCTCTGATATATCGATGAAAAGTTCATTCTCTCTGAACCCACGTCGATTTATTTCTTTCACGATTTGCATTACAAATCAAGTCATGTTTATATTTAGTAGAGTAGAGACAGACGAGACTTGTTCTTAGTTTTGAAACCATTTAATTGTCCTTTCTTTTAAAAGGAAATTTTTGAAGTAGGCTCAACTTCTGTGTAAAGTTCATCCTTTTTGTCAGATACTTGGTTCTGATTGAATTTCAACAGAAGTGTTTTGTGCTGCGCTCTTGCTCAATTTTTCGTTCCTAAGTTTGAAAGATTTTAAAGTTTTTCATCTATGGTAAAGTCACCAATTATGACAGTACCTTCTAATATGGGGGTACCTGTGTTCATTTTTCATGCATGCACCCGATGTCTAAGGAGAGTATCGGAATTAGTTGTCTAAGAATTGATACTTTGTGTTGTGACCACAGAGTAAAAATTAACAGAATTAGTGTCACACTTTGAAATCGCGGGGAAACTTCCGCATCGATCAATCACGTGACGAACATTGAAATCTTTTCTTCTTTTTGCGCTTTAAATTCATTGTCGATCATTTGCAAATGGCAGGTTGGCAGTTTTAATATTGCGAAATCTTCTTAGGATCACTTGCTGCATACAAACACCGTCTGCTATAGGCTTAATACTTAAATGGGAAATGGAGTTTCCCACTTTTCCACATTAGTTTCTAAAAGGTTTAGATAAAAGTTATTGCACTGTATGTTGATGAATTTAATACTAACTATGGAACAATGCTCTAGTTATCGCGTTTCTAAATTTCGCTAAAAAGTCGTATTACCGTAAATTATTCATAATTTTTTATTTCAGTAACACAATAAAATATTTCTGAATTGTACCTGCTATTCTATTAAATATTAAAAATATGTACATGAATAAAGGAAAAACTGAAATGATGGCTTAATGTCCCTCAAAAATAGTCTAAAACAAAAAATATTATAATAATAATAATAATAAAGGGTGAAATTTCTGTCTGTTTTACCTAATCTAGGGGAAATTGTTTAGATAATGGCCTTTAAGCGACTCTATGACTGTATGCCTAAATTAAAAATGAATCAGTTTGATTTAAATTTAAAAAAAACTATCTTTTGATACTTAGATTATTTATAACTTATATACAGTCAGATCTTGATATAAGGTTTCCCCGCATGTAAGGTCGCTTTTCTTAAGTTCTGGTTAATTGAACAAGAATTTTATGCTTTGAATTATCGGATATATGGTCAGATTTTGACACCGCAACCGCTTATGAGGTCACTTTTGTCCGACCGAATTTCTTGAAATGATTTCATTGCCGCGCAGATTCAGTTGCAAGAATTTTCTGCAGTGCACGATATTTTGTAAGATGGAAGTAATTTCTCCTACTAATCCGGTGTAAAGTGCACATAATGCAGTAGAAAGTGAGTGAAATGACAGTGATACTGAAAAGTTAAGTGGTGACACAAGCGTAAGCAAGCAGATGAGCTCATTGAAACAGTGACGGACAAAAAAAAAAAAAAAAAACTGCATCACTTGTGAAAATTCACGTTTTCCGGAAATAAGGGACCAATTGTTCTGTAACTTTTGACGCAGAAAAGGCATGCTTCAGCTAACAATTTTCAATAAAAATTGTATCCCCCATGCCGTTAGACCAGCGAAAAGTTGAAGAAACCAAAAAAGTTTTGGATCACTCTTCAGCGTAAATAGCTGGGAAATTGAAATGGCTGTTAATTTCAACAATTAGTTTACTTAATATATACAATAATTTTATAGATTTTTGTGAAAGTATCACATACTCACGAAGATATAAGCAATTCTTTTAAAAATACCAAGTTTTTCGCATGTTTTTGGTTCATAACATGCAGAGTATTCCCTCCAAGCTTACCAAACTTTCAGAAAACGTGACAGCGTAGAGAAGAATCATTATATGTGCTAACATTTGAAATAAAAATTTTGAAAATTTGATGAAATTTGAACATTTAAAGCAACTAATTTTCACTGCGCATGCGCGAAAGAGAGCAATTTATAACCCTCTATGAGCCCCCCCCCCATAATGGCGGGAAAAAAAACCTATGTGAATTCCTGTGCATGAAAGGACCTCTGTGCTAAATTTGGGGAAAACCCTGACATAAACTGGATTTGTATTAAGAACAAACACACACGCAATACATACATACATACAGGGAGCCATTTTTATGTACATGAGTTATAGATATGTATCCTAGTTTATACCTTGTCCAGAGTCTTCTTGGGTATTTGCTCGACATTTTATTGCTCCCTTTATAATTTGTCTTCCGAAAATATTTTTAAATTACTTACTTCTTTAATGTTGACGAACCAATAAATAATTCTATATTTTTCCAGCAGTCATTCAAAACAAAAACCTACCTTTTCTTTATTTTTGAAGTGTCATTTACATGACGTCATTTAATTTCTCTCTGTATGTTGCCCCATCTTTGCCATTCGGCAGGTGGATATTGTACCATTCAAATCATTCGCGTCAAGAATATTTTTAGCTTGCCCAATCAGTGGTTAATGCGCGATTAATTTACCGTGTCAACGTTCGGTGAATTATATATATATTTCTATTTTAGTTCAAACAAGTTATTTTTCCGACTAATTATAGCTGGGCTATAAATACGTACTCTTTTTATGTGATCTCTTTTAGCTTAAATTATGCCTATCAATATACTTTATGAGGGGTTGTCCACAAATGATGTCACGCTTTGAGGCGGGTCATGAAATTGTGACAGTTTGTGCCATGGGGGGAGAGGGTGACGAGAAATGTGATATCACAATTTTTACGTGAATATGCTTTGAAAAACAGCGTGACACGTGAGAAGAGGAAGGGGAGGGGAGGGGTCAGGGGAAGTATTACACTTTGTGAAAATGGGGGAAACGACTACATGTGACGAATCATGAAAACGAGTATGACATGATTTTTGGATTTGAACTAAAGCATTTTGAGTTTTTTTTTACCAATCCGATGACAATTATTATTATTGCTCTTACTTAAATGTATGATTTTGCGAGTATCAGAATTTGAGCTAGAAGTACCAAAATTAGTGCGAAATTACGTTCGATTCAACCCCCCACCCCACCCCTAAAAAAACGGAATGAATTTAAACTTGTAGCTTAATGAAGTTATGGCATAGCCTTACGAAGGACGGGAATACTATGTACTTGAATCGTTTTTATGGAAATCAATGTACTTTATAATATTTTGAAAACATACTAGTTGTGCTGGTTCTTTTCCCTTTTTTTTCTTTGTTTTTCTTTTCCATTCTTTTTTTTGAAAGTTGAACTAAAGTAGGGAGGTGGATACGGTCGAGCTCGCTTATAACAAGTGCTGATTTAACGAGATCCTGGATTTAACGAGGAAGTTAGAAATATTTGTTTAGTACTATGTTAAGGCTACAGGAGCACTGCTCGGTTTGAAGTAACTTTCGAGCGAGCGGTTATTAGGAAGTGCAACCAGGTAAAAAGTGAAAGAATCGCCGGCATCCTTCAGACGGCAGTCAACTCGAAAGGCACGCCAGGCGCATATGCCGCTGCTATTCTCCATCCCGGTGAGTTGAATCAATTAACAGGACATTGCCAAGTGTTCACTCCACACACAAGTAAATTGGTCAAGTCAACAAGTTTTAACAGCGTAGGTGGTGCAGCTGTTCGAATAAATTCGGCTTAGTCCAGTGGTGTGGGACATGAAATCATTATTATTTTTTTAATGCACCCTTTTCTTTCAAGAAGGAAATCTGATTCAACTAAGTTACCTTGTATGAACACAACGAAAAACGCCTGTCAACTAGTTGACAGGCAACTTTTTCAAAAATTTGATTGAACTAGCCGCCTAGTGTGTAGGAAGATTTATTTTGCATCGATGGGTAGCATTCGATTTTGATTCAAATTTGCAGTTAATTTCTCAATTTCGGTATAATTTAAACCAGTACAGCCTAGCCTACTGCTCGTAGGCCGTATGTGGCCTCGAAGCTGATCCATGTGGCCAGTTGCTTTGTTCAATATAAGGAACCAAAAGCTATGTTCCGAAAACTTCCAAAACAACCGATCATCTTCATTCGGTGTAGCTGCAAATTTGGTGCCAAATATTTTGATTTTGGTATCAAAAAGACAGATCGAAACTTCTTATTGATAAATTATGCCTGTCAAGTCTCGTTTATCATAATAAACCCGTTCCAGACAGTTTAATTTCCGCGAATTATTATTTACTTATAAATCGAATACTTTCTTAGAGCTTAGGAAACTTATTTTTGACCTTTTTATTGCGTTTTTTAACATAATTAAAACCATCTAGACCTGAAGCAACACCTTTTAGTCACAATTACACCTACACTAGTACTGCCCGTTATAAATGTAACATTATTATTACTAGGCATTCATTAAACTACGCAAACACAGTTCTTAACACACAACCACCAACCTATGAAAATAGTGCAACTTATTTCGGTGATGAATAAGTGCAAATGACTGTATCTCTACGACCCTCCCTTTTCCCCATTGAAGGTAATGCTTACAGTATGAACGGCAAGTAGTATTTAAACATCATTCATAAATATATTTATTCTTTTGAAATAATACTGCTAACAGTGATATACCCTCCCCAATAAGTTTTTAACGGTCGAAATTCAGCGTTTGTATAAATCATAAAAACGCCTCACCGCTCTCCACTGACTCTACTATAGCTCCTCAGAAGGACTTGCCTTACTTAAAAAGCAATATATTGTCACTCCTTTGAAACAAAGAGTTAACAAGAGTTCATTAGAAAAGACTAAAACTTAAATTTGTAAAAACCGAGATGTTGTGAAGCCGCGAAAAATGAAGCGCGAAGTGACGAGGGACTACTGTAATGATTAAAAAAAAAAAATTTAATTTGTAATTTTCATTTGTTTTCTGTGTTTTCCCATGCTATCTAGAAATGGTGGAAAATTAAAAAAAATAAAAAAAAAATGTTTAAATTTTACATTTGTTTTGGCTCTGGCACGAGAGATTCAGCTAAAAATGAGGTTGAAGTCCTTGGGTAAAAAATAAATAAATAAATAAATAAAATAAATTTTAAAAAAGCCTACTGATTTAAACGAATGGCCGTATTTCGAATGGAAAAAAGACCCCTCATTATCAATGCTTTGTGATTGTATCGGACATTAAATCCTTCTCTTCCAAGTGTATGCCAGGGTATGAGCTTGTAAAAGGGTAGTAAAGAGGGAACTGTTGGCGTGCCAAATAGAGAATACTTATTCCTATCTTGACAGCGGTGCGTCACGTGGGCATTGCCAAGTGCTGGAGACAAAACGAATCGGAAAAACAGACTTGCATCTTACTAATGACGTTCTCTTACGGTACATTTAGCAAGCATCGCCGCTATTGTCAATTGTACTTATGTCCCAAATATTTTCCTTCGAGAGTTTGAAATGTTCTTCCTATTTGACGAAGAATTTCAATGGTTAATTAAACCGAAGCGAAAGTTGTTGTGCAGTCACGTAAGATTGTGCATCTTAAGATTTTATGCATTTTGATTCGATAAATTAACTCAAACGCACAGTTCTTATTCCAGTGAAAGGCTAATAAGAGTCCAGTGTAGATGTGTTTATTAAATGTTATGAATTTAAGTACCGCTTAACGTACCTGTTTTTATTCTGCTGCGTTCCAAGTTTTTAAAATATCTCCTGTGTCATGTCTTTTCTTTTTCCCCTTCTTTTCTCTCTCTCTCTTTTTTTTTTTGATATTAAATATTCCTCGATAATTAAAGCGATCCTACGTGTTCTCATGGAAATAAAAAAGAAAAAAAAAATGAGTAACATTAGACATTTATTAATTTATTATTCCCCCCCCCCTAAGCTTTGAATTCCTCTAACAGATGTATTCCGCCGTGCTAAACACAAAAGTCGTATCTGCACTTTTCATCAAAATTAAGTTACGGTCACCAGGTGGTTTTTTGTCACTTATTTCACTTACATACAACGTTTTATTAGTCATTTGTGTATGGGAAACATTTTATAAAAAATTCTGTAAAAGTTGAATCCAAATCAAATACATGGAGGCACACAACTTTAAGCGTCAATTTCACCTTTTTAACTCAGTTGCAGATACTTTTGCTCTTAGCACGGCAGTGTTGCTGACAGCACTTACAACCCTAACATTAGTTTAATCCAGTGTTAATTAAAATTTTTCTATTTAATGTTTTCGTTAAGATGGTGAATTTCTTGACTGTTCCTTAATGGAATTGAGTCATTATTCTTTTTTCCTGCCAACCGTTACCTTTTCAACGCAATGAAAGTCATGAAAATAAAAATAAAAATAAATTACTTTATTTTATAAAAACAGGAAAAATTTGATTAAAATTATATACAATTCAAAACAGTAAAAAGATATGCGGAAAACCCTTTTTTGTTTTTGAGTTTTAGTTCTGCAAGTTTTCTGATTCAATAAAATTTTCAAATATATAAAGTTGTTAAACCAGGAATACTCAGCCTGAGTCCTGTTGAGCTTTCGTGTGAGATTTCAATAGTACAAAATGTTGGGGTCTTGTTATATTAATTTATTACTTTTGCAGCACGTTTATTTATTTTCCTTCCGCCTTTTTTTCTGACAAAATTTATCGTTTCTGATTAACGTCGTGATTTATCAGCTGCATTTACAATATCTTAGTAACCCCACAAATCTAGATCTTGCGCCCTTGATAGCCGTACTGTGTATATTTACTGAGTGTAAAATTAAAATAATATCAAGCGAGTTTTTATGAGTGTAAGTGTATCAGACTTTTGAGACAGTAAACTTGAGGTACATTCTGGATGACACTCATAAACGCTTTACCTGAAAATTTTGTGTTTTTATGACCGTGAGCAAATTTGCGATATGAACTAGTTTTATTTTTGCCGGAAGGGCTCTTTTCTTGGAAGCCGATAAGGAAAATGGAGCTCGATATTTATCTAGTTGCTTCTTGATAATATTTTCAACTGGTTATTTCCGTCAAGTGATAACAAAAGAAAAATTAGCTTTGATAAGAAAAAAAAGAAATGTTTTGTATTTGCTTTCAAGATTTAGATTACGGCTACCTAGTGATATTTTCACGAAGTAAACTTGATTTCCAAACATGGTTATTCAAAATACTAGAGACGTACCGAGTACTCGGTAACTACTCGGTACTCGGCTTACCCGGCCAATTTCCCGAGTACTCGGTACTCGGCCAAATTTTGATCAGGTACTCAGCCAATACCGAGTAGTTATAAAAAATTAAATATCGTTCAAGACAGATTTTACAATTAATAAAAAAAAGGCAGGCATATAATATACTGCAATCATTTACAATTCAAATTTACAAGTAAAATTCAAAATTTGAGAATAAAATGAAGTTTGTTATGCTTCAATGGAGTAAATCTTATATTTTAATGCCCCAAAGTTGGTGAAACTTATTTATTAAAAATGGGTCAAAAAAGGCAAGTACAGAAAATATGAAATGTTTATATTATTAAATGGATTTTTGCCACTTCCAAAATTATTTATAAGGAGCATAAAAATACCTTTTCTTAAAAAATAAAACAACGTTAAAAGCACAAATGTGCAGGAACACTGCAGACACGTGTTTTGGCATTACAAGGAATGCTTTTTTCAATGCACAAAATGTGAGCTTACGGATTTAAAGACATCCGACAAATATCTGATTTTTTTACATTCATCAACTCACATTTTATGCACTGAAAAAGATGTTTCTTGTAATACAGAAACACATGTCTGCAGTGCTCTTGCACATTTGTGGTTTTAACGTTGTTTCATTTGCTTTTAAAAATTATTTAAGTTTGCCGGACTAGAAGTATAGATTGATATGATTTGTTTTAATTCCAACTTGATTAATCCTACCTTTTATGTATTTGTTTATTTTTACTTAAAAAAATTACTTATTTGTAAAATTATTGACTTATAAACAAAATCTTTTAAATAATGCATAATTAAATTTCAGCTGGAATTTAGCTTTAAAAACTATTATTTGGACATGGAGGTCTATACTGTCACAAGTGAGTCAACATAGTTGGTGCGCAGTCGAGTATAAACAGTATAGTTAAATACTGCTGGCACATCTTTGAAATGTCCCGGATTAGAAGAAAAATTCAAACTTTATCTCGATTAATTTAGACTACAAAACTAACAACTAATCATAGCATATGATAACTTTTTGAGAATGTTGTAGTTATTGAACATAAATCCTTCAAATTTAGAGTAATTTAAAACCTTGATTTTGTCCTCTACTCCAGGAGTTCCCAAACTGTCATCCGCGGCACCCCAAGTGTCCATGATATCAATATATATGTAGATAGATAATAGAAAGACTACGGCGCAGTGGGAAAATTCCAACTTTTCAAAAGATGCCGCAACTCGGAAAAGTTTTGGAGACCCTGCTCTGTTTTTTTTTTTTTTTTTTTTTTTTTTTATATAAAATCAATTTCAAAATAATGGAATAAAATTGCATTAATGCAACTAGAAATTTTACCTCTCAAACACTTGAACGAGTCGTTATCGTGGAAATAAATAAGATGGCAAAAACAATAATTATCTATGGAAAAATGTTCTAATGAATGGGTAAAAATTACCAGTCGAATACACCTTAATATTAAGATAAATAAATACCTTTGTGCTAAACAGTAATGTAAGACAAACAACGTTAGGAGAAGCACAAATTTGCAAATTACAGCAGACACGTGTTTCGGCGTTACAGGGAACGCCTTTTTCAATGCAAAAAATAATGAGCTTATGGATGAAAAGACATCCGACAAAAGGCACTCACAAACATCTTGGTTATAAAATTTTACAAGGTTGCGATTAAAAGCGAAGTTTTGCGATTATAGAGCGGAACAAAAATTTAACCCTTTAATGCACGACTTTTTTTTTTCGAATAAAAAATATTTTTAGCAATGTATGATCATATAAAACAACAGAAAAATATTCAAAAAAATCCAAGTTAAATATTACTTTCATTAAATTAAATTTAATTAATGTATCAAATTTGATACAACGTGTACAAACGTAAAATAATGACATTTTTTAATGTATCATATTTGATACAACGTGTATAAACGTAAAATAATAACATTATTTTAAACATGAAAATTTCTAAAACAATTATTGTTCTTATTCAAGCAAAGAAATACCCACATTTATCGCATTTCACAGATGATAATTTTCCACATTTCGGGTACTTGCACGTTGCCTATGGTCCACAATTATCGGTAAATGTCCAATACCATCTGTGCGGACATCACAGGGTGGCACGTAGGATGCCGATGCCTTCTTGCTTTTTTTGCGTATTTCATCACTAGTGCTCGTAGAAGGTCGACCACGTTTATTAGGGTTATTTACCCCTTGCTTACAAAGTACCTCTGCTACTTGCTCACGAAATTTCCATAAGGACAAGTTTTTGATTTCATCTTCGTTGCGTCTAATTTTTGTCATTCGTTGGTACAAAATCCACGCATTAACTACAGTTAAATCAAGTAAAGGGTAAAATCATCTAAAGTACCATTTTTTGCTTCTCATCTTAATATGATGTCGACCTAAAAAGCTGTCTAACAGGTCAACACCTCCCATGTGTTTATTGTATTGGGAAATGATTGCTGGGCAATTTATAGGAATCCTTTTCTTCTGTTTCTTGTCGAACCTTTCAACTGTACACAATGGTAGTTGTCCACAAAACGAGGAGGCTAAAGTAACTACTTTATTGTCTCTCCATATGACGATTGAGACTTCGCTACTATCCACAGCTGCAACATTTTCACAACTGTAACCTCTCTCATTTCCTATCACCTCTTTTACCGTGGGCAAAATACAATTATAGTTATTCTGTTTCGCCTAATAGTGCCCAAAGAATGAATTCCTTCTTTGGCTAAGTAAGATATAAGCTTCAATGATGTGTAATAATTGTCGAAATATATTTTGAAGTTCTGATTTCTCCCAACGTCTCTGCAAAGCCTAACAACAACATTTGAACTTGGCCCTAAATCAGGTTCGTTAGCCATTTGAACATTCTCTTGACCAGAATAAATCTCAAATGTATAAGCATAACCTGAAATTCTTCCCTTGCATCACTCCAGGCTTTGTTCATCAACTCTTCTATTTCCTTTTGAGTCAAAAATCGGTTTTTTCGTCATTTTCTAAAAAAGTGATGTTATTACACATTGTATCATTTTTTATACATAATGTTAAAATCACTACTATATTTTTCAGAAAGTAATTACAAGCGTTTTGATGAGTAAATTATCAATGTTACATACCTATGAAAGCAATTTTGGGGACTATCCAATATGCAAGACTCCTTTTAAATACTAAAACAGAATTAATATGTCACCACGTGTATCAGAAATTGAATAACTAAATACTAAAGATGCATCATAATACTGGTGCTGCCATGTAACCGCTTAAAATGACATAAATAAAGTTTTTTTTAGTCTATCATTTATGTTTCTAAAATGATACAACGTGAACAAAATGCTGAAATGTTTTCAAATATTTTTTAACGGAAAAAATAAATTATGTATCAAATTTGATACAAAATGCAGTGAAGGGTTAAAATAGAAACACGTACAAACTGGGAACAGCTGTCGTGTATGTAATATTTGTAACAATACAAAAAGTTGCTCTTCGTTTCACACCGTTCGTTACCGATCAATTTTCTTGGTTTACTTAATTTTTTCCGAAGAGGATAGCGGTAATGGGTCAAAACTTCGCGGCCGAAACTTCGCCGGACAATACTTCGCGGCCAAAACTTCGCGTGGACAAAACTTCGCGCGGAACTTAGCTTGCGGCTAGATTCGAGTAGTTTAGAATACTACTTTGCGACATTTCTACGTCACAACCGATCACGTGAACGAGAATCTCGATCTCGTAAGCTGACGAGCTTGGAATGACCACCCTGTATTGCTCAATCAAAACGAAATCAGCAGAAACTATTTCCGCAATTATTTTTGCAACCTAAATGACCTTGATTATTGTTTAGACACAAGTTGCATGGAGTGTTCAGTGTGACTTTGACAGGGGGGAAAGGAATTCCGACTCATCAAAATTTTTCAGTTAGTTAGCTATAGAACATTAAATTGTTATTATAAAACCAATTCCACGTTTTCGAAAAAGTGATAAATTAATCTTTATTTAAACTTCAAATCTGTATCAATTTATTACTTCATTAACTTGCTATACTTAAATTCATTTAGGATTTGCACAATTAACTTGCAATCAAGTAATTCATTATGAAAAATTAAGTTCTTTATATAGAGTGTGTCTTATGCGTTCCTGGAAATCATTAAACGATAACACCCCCCCGCCAAAAAAAAGATAACATTTTTACTTTTTAGCTAAGTTTCCATGATATGTTTATTGAATTTCATTGTTATGAATGCGCGAAGTTCTACCCACGCGAAGTTCTGGATTGGCGAAGTCACAAAGTTATGAATCAGCGAAGCTGACCGCGCGAAGTTTTGTCCACGCGAAGTTTTGTCTACGCGAAGTTTTGACCACGCGAAGTTTTGACCACTCGAAGTTTTGTCCACGCGAAGTTTCGGCCGCGACGTTTTGTCCGGCGAAGTTTTGACCCCAAACCGAGGACAGCTATGATGTAGGGTAGAGGTTTTCTGCCTGGTATCGCGGAACCTCTTGGATCCAGATTTCTGTCCATACTTCAGTGGGAGTTTTTTGGGACCTGTCCTTAAATAGGGATTTTTACGGACTGTGGTCCTAATTATAATGGATACTTTCAAGTTTTTTTCTCCTCATTATAATGAGCATTTTAAACTTAATTTCTGCTTATTTACTAAGAGCGAGTGTTGGACATGTGTCATACCTGTGCACTTCTTTTCTCTGCCGGGGAATGACGCCTTATTCGAGGTAGCCCGTGCAAAGGAGCTATTTCAAATCAAATAAAATCTCGCTTCAGCGAATACTAATACGACGAAAGGTCCGTTGCAACGAAATAAAACGAACGAAATTTGCTGTCCCTTGAAGTTTATTTTAACGGGATTTGACTTTTATCAGTAGAAGATATAATTGAAATAGGGGAATGTGGGGCAAAGTGAAATAGTTCAGGTAACTTACTTTTTTCAAAATAAAACAAATTGGAAATTTGTTCTGAAAATTACGGTATATAAAAAAAACAATATAGTTTGCAATAAAACTTGCTTTGAAACACTATTTTTTTATTTTTGGCAGTAAATTTGTAGCTCCAGAAAAAGGTGGAGAATTTTCACTTTTTTTTTCATGGGGAAAAGTGAAAAATAAAATATTTTTCTAATGAAATATTTTCTGTTCGATTATTAAAGATATTTTTAATCAAATAAATCAGTGAATAAAAGTTTGAATGAACAAATGAAAAGAATATGAAACAATAAACGAATACATAAAATAAATAATTAAGTTAATATTTAAGAAAAATAAGTGAATAAATTAAGGAATGAATAAGAAAATAAGTGAATGAATAAAAAAATATAAGGGAATTATTAAATGAAGTAATTAATAAATGAATACTTAAGTGATTTGATGAAAGACTGAATAAGTAAATGAAATGAACTATTTCCCTTTGCCCCATCCACTTTGGCCCGCATTCACTTGACTAGTTGTACAAACCATTTAAAATACAAATAGGCTTAATATTAAACAAATAAATACTGTTCCGAATATTAGTAGGTATCAATTAATATTTTAAATTTTAGTATCGAATACTTTATCATTTAATAGTACCAACAGGGGCGTGCACAGAAATTTTGGGGCCCGGCACAAACGACTTTTCAGCCCCCCCTCCTCCATATTGTTTACCCCTATATTTCACGCCTAGTTTTAAAAATATTGGGCCAACAGGTGTCCCTTTTCTCCCCCCCCCCTGTGCACGCCCCTGAGTACCATTAATAATTTTTTACTTGCAACAAAATATTGCAATATCGATTTTTGAAAATTGCTTGTATTATCATATTCTTTGATTTTAAGAGGTAATTTTTTCTTGACCGGAATAGATGGCATGTGTTACTATACAGTTAAAATATTACTAGATAGGCGACTCTAAAAGCAGAATAAATATTTCACCATTTCACTTTTACCCCATATTCCCCTGCTTTACAAAATCTGAATGGCGTTAAAAAATAATAATAATAATAAAATAAGTATAAAAAAGCGGTGTTTCTCTACGGATGTACCTATTCTATGCATTTGATAAATGAAAAATATAAATTAAGCATGTAAATGATATTGATTGCGTACTTCATGTGAACTCAGTAATAGTTAAATCTTCTCAAGGATGTTATAACATTACTATAATTACACACTAATGCGATTATGCTAAAATTTTAAAGTTGTTATTTCTTAATGTTTATATTACTCTATGAGCGAATTACGTCGTTGTTTAGTTCCATACGTTGGATGAATTACACGCATTCTTAATTTGAAATGATAATAACGGTATCTGAAAGAACTATTTTACGAAACTCGTCTAACGACGGAGGACACCTGTGCTGTGATGTCATTAATATTCATAACATTTTTTAAAGACATGTTCGATAATGTTCTAAAGAAGTTTTGTAAGTTTTCATACTATAATTACATCGATGTGAAATTAGATCATTGCCGGCCAAATGATGTCAAACACCTGTTCTTACTCATCAATCATTTCGTAAGGAACTTAGATTTTAATATTCATGCATACTACTCGTAACTGAACATTTGTCGTATGTGGATGGACTGAAAAATTATTTTAATGATGTTGTAGGTTAATATTTATTGCTATTTAATTTTAAAAAATCGGAGGCATTTTTTATTATATTATTATTAATTGAAATTATTAACGACAGTATTACAAGAAAGTACTCCATGTTGAGTTTTTATATTCAAAAGTTTTAAAAATTACGATTATTTTTTTTCTACCGATGATTGAGTCTTTACCTCTTATGTCATGAAGTTTTACGGTCTAGAATTTCTTCTTTCACAATTCAGGAGGAATTGTTAGCATTTTTAATAAATTAAAAGTTATCTTTAAAATGCATTTATTTTAAAAGTAAAGATTTGAATGTAGTTTTCCTACTATTCCTAAAATTAAAAATAAAACGTTACGCGACAAAGTTAAAGAATGCACTAAAGGTTTTTTTTTTTGAAAAGTTATAGTTTAAGATTATGAGAGTACCCGTTTCTCTCTCTCTCTCAAGTCTTTTTGAAGGTTGAATGAGAAAGTATAAAAATTGAAATAATTGAAATGTATATTTTTTCCAATATACATAAGGTGACCTGATTTCAAGTTCAAAATTTGGGCTGTATGTATACTTTTACCTTTTTTTTTTTTTAAATATTTTTTTTAAGTATTTATTATTATTTTGTTTTTACAGATAAATTTTTTAATAATTTTTAGTGTGATGAAAGTAATTGATCTGTATATATTTAATAGTGATTCATAATAGTTGTTTAGTAAAGAATAAATCAAAACTAAGTATTCATTTTTAAACAAAATAATTGTAATTTGTTACCTCTTCCAAGTTATTTTGATGAAGGAGCTTATTATAGCTCTGAAACCTATACATCGAACATATTTCTTTTTTAAGTTCCTAATAAAAGTCTACATTTTCCCTCACAATTAATTTTGACTGTCGATATACCGTTAAAATGTAGTTTTTGTTGTGTCTTATCACTAGTTCAAAAATTGTTCATAGTGCTCAATTACAGCATTTGCATCACTAGTCAATAGCGCTACTGATTTTCGGGTTCAAAAATCCAGTTGTAAAAATCGGAACCAGGATTGAAAATTCTGGACTGTTGGGGAAATTCGAGACGTATGATCGCGTTTTACGTTTCTGAAAAATTTTGAAACCAACTCTTTTGCTTTCTTTAATGAACAAGTTTTTTTTTTTTTTTTTGGTTCGCTTTACAGTTTCATATTTCTTCGTAAACACACATCCTTCATACGGTGACTTCATAAGCCACCGTAAACCACATTCGTGTACTGCTACAATTTCGCATTTCTTTTTTTTTTCTTCATTAAAATAGAATCTGTTCGGTAAAGCAAACTTATCTTGTGCTTTTAAAATTTAAAATACCAAAATAATATTTTAACACCTCTGAAAGTTTCACTCATATCATGCAACAGCACTTCGCTAGAGGTAAAGCATTCGTCATATTTCTTCAGCAAGTTTAGTGGAACCCTTGAATGATCTCCATGGAACCCTGGGGTTCCGCGGAACACATTTTAAGAAACTCTGTTTTAGGGGATGTTTTTGAAGATCGTGATTTGAACGTGGCACTCGTTACCGATCTGATTTTGAAGCAATAAAAATAGTTCCATTGTCAAGTAAAACCTGAAAAGTGTCATGGATCGAATGTGAGGCGAAATTTACTGGGGAGGTTTTTTTTTTCTTTTAGCTGGAAGGGTGTGTTTAGGAAATTTATCTGCGTATTAAGTTAGCACTTTTTCCCGATATCCACCCTTTAACAATTTTTAGTTCTACTAAATTTCGAAACATTGTATTTTATCGGCTACAATGTTTTTTCTTTTTCCTTTCTCTTTTAACGAACTTTATCAGTCGGTAAGAATGTTATGCAAGGCTAAAGTTTTTGTAAAAAGAAATGTGTGTGTGTTCTTTACGAGAATTTCTCGACATGAGAGAGTGTTTTCAGTAAGTTTTTGCCCTATATAGACCAGGACCAAGGCAGAAATATGTGAAATACACCGCCAGCTCAGTCATTCCATCCAAGGACTGCAGTTTCGTGCGTATTAGTAATCATCAGATCCGGAATAGGAAGTGCCTGAGCTGAAGGTGGAAAACCTCTTAAGGAAACCAAGAGTGTCAAACAAACTGGTAGATAAATTAGAATTAGCACTAACCAGACAAGTGACCGAAGCAATGGTTCGGTTCAATGATGAGTGCTAATAAGCACGAAACTGCAGTCCTGGATGGAATGACTGAGCTGACGGTGTTTTTCATGTATGAGAGAATGTGTTGAACGTCAAGTCAATTTTTTTCGATTTCCTCATGGTTGTTACTAGATTTTTTTTCCCTTGTCATTCAACATATGCCTTACAACATCGTTATAATGCAAGAAATATAACTACGGTATTCTTTTTCTGTAGAATACTTTTAATTCATATCTTTCAAGTCTCTTTCTCTTTCGATCGGTTATGTAAGCCATACTCAACGTACGGTTATATTCGATAAAAACTAGTCGAGAGTTTTGACAAGCCTTTGTAGATTTGTTTGTTTGTTTGTGTGTGTGTGTGTGCTGGTACACCCAGAAAAAGTACTTTTCACCGTTTTGAAAACAGTTAGCCAGCTCCCGAAAATGATTGTTTGTAAGACGAAGATGAACAATGACATATCAAGGAATGATTTGTTTAACGCACATTTATTTTATGTTGTGCTTCAAATGAAACGGTGGGGTAGTCCTGGAACAAAAAGTGGATTTTGCCTCACCTCCGAACAGCCTCCAATTTCCCTGGTATATCTCAAATTTATAGGGGTAGGAAAAGCATTTCCGATCCCGCATTACTACATGATTGCTAGTCGTCAGGATGTATCCTACCCCTCTTCGGAATTATGAAACATTTAACTGAGACACCCTGCGTATTTTTGAACTTTTGAGCACTATCTTTTTAAAATGTTGGACGTATTTTAATCCTTTAAAATCAGTTAGTCAGATATTTTTCCATACACAAGATTATGTGCTGATCTCGAGTACACTTGAGACGGAAGTGGCTGATCACGCAAGCAATTTTGTGACATGAACTACATTCATCATATGATTTATGCACCGCAACGTTCAAATGTGCATTCAAATATGATTGTTTGAAATTTCATGAAAATATCTTATAAAAATGTAACATAATAATAATATAAGTTATAAAGATACATTATTTGCTCATGTTTCTTATTTTTGCATGCTTTCACATTTAAAGTATTTAACCATCCCTAAAACTTTGATAATGAACGAAACAGTTCTCTCATGGGGGATCTTGCGAAAACAGCTTCTTAGATAAACCCGTGTTTATTCTTCACAAGTATTTACTCAACATCTCTCCTTGTCAGAAGTATCGCATCAAACGAGAACCTGTAGACTGCTTTGAGTCGCGAGTCCCAAGTCCATCCATCGTCTTAGATAGTGTTCTGTCATAAAATAATAAATTTGGACTCATACCTGCAATAAAACAATATCTTTTACGGATTAGGTCTTTTATTTTGTGCATCTTCCCACAACATGTTCCCGTCGGTTGTAACTGGTTGTCAACTGGAAAGTCAATATTTTGTTCGTAGTAACTTGTGACGGGACAGATAATTTCTAAGCAAAAATTTAAATCGTTACATGCATCAAAAGTTTGAGCTTTTGTTATGCTAAAAAACAATGTGTTACACGTTCGTCAAATTATTTCTTGTTATTGTGGGCAGGGGCGTGCGGAACTTAAATATTTGGGAAGGCGGCAATTTGCCGAATGGAACTTTAAATTTTGCCCAATGAAACTCCAAATGTCGCCGAATGATGATGATTTTGCAAAATCGTCAGACAAAATTTACCGAATAAGGAAATTTTCGGGAGGTCACAGTGTCCTCCTTTCGGAGCGTTCCTGAATGTGGGATGTATGTGTGTCTGATATGTTGAGACTTGATTGGCATTTTTTAACTTCTTTTTGAGATAAAGGAAGGTTGATTGGCGCTCAGTTGAGTTGATGACGTTTGTCATAGCTTTGCGAAGGTATTCTGTTTTAAATCCAATCCCATTATGCGTCCTTTTTTCATTGCACCCCCCCCCCCCCCCAAAGAATGTAAGCATTGTCAAGGTTAAGCCTTAAGTCACTATAAGTGCTGCATAAATACCTTTGTGCATGAAAAGTAAAATAAGATATGACATTTTTTTATTGCAGATTACTGCAGACAAGTGTTTCGGTGTTACACGGAACGTATTTTTCAATGCAAGTGAAAGGAGCTTATGGATAAAAAGAGACCTCCGACAAAAACGAAACACGTGTTTGCAGTAATCTGAATTTTTTGTGCAATTAAACGTTATATCTTATAAACCCTCACTCTGTTCCGCTGGTTTTTATTATTATTATTTTTTTTTTCAATATTTATTTAATAATTCTATGCAGCCGTATTATTCCTTCATGCTCTGTAGAATGTATGTTTTCATCGATAAAGGTCTTTATTGTTTTCGTGTATTTCACTCTAAAAGTAGCAAGGAGTCTTTTCACGCATTGGGAAAAACCCTAGCAAATATCTGCGAACAAAGATAATGGTTCAAGAAAAATAATTATTTCTTTGCTCGTTTTCTTACTAAATCTCCAACCGTGGAAAGACGATTATTGTTAATTAGCTAATTATCTTGCAAACTACTGTCATTTTGTCAAAATAATTATATAAGGGGAATAAAAGTAGTATTGTTTGTTGAAAACAATACAAAAATATAGTAACAATAACACTGTTAATGAAATTTTCAAAAAATATGCTCTGAGGAGGTTGAAATGTTTCATTTTGAGCATTAAAATGCAGAATGCGAAACTGGTTAATTACCCACTTGCATCCGTGCTACAGAAAACTACAAAAAGACATTACGCTAAGCAATAACAAACGTTGTAGATTGTTTTAGGTTTTCTCATGTTTTATTCATTTTTTATTTTAATTTTTTAACGTTTTGACACTCATAAATGTCCATAATGTCCGTAAAGATTTTAAGTACAGTAAAACTTCGTTTATATATCTTTTGATTATACGCATTTTACATTTATGCGTCGTTTTCATCAAGTCTCGATTCATTCCTATAGTTTTAATGCAAAAATACATCGTTTTTGCATCGCAAAACACATCTTGTACTTCGTTTTCCCCTCCCTGAAATTCGAAAAAGTTCTTCTTGCCTATCTTTCTTGGTTTTTATTGTGGAAGGAATTATCTCAGCTAACGAATATCAAATAAAGGGGGAGAAAAAAAAGCTTATTTCGTTTTTCAAAACACCAGCAAAAAATATTTTCACGCATTTAATTCAACTCATAATGCCATAACTATTGTAAAAAGGCAATCAGCATGTCAAACGATTACAAAATAATTTTTAATTAAATTCCTGCACATACATTTGCGCATATTAGTGATGTAAACACATTAATAAATGGAAAGATGCTAGGTATAACATTTTTTCCTGATATAAAAGATATGATTTATTTCTCATAAAAGTTTTACTTAAAAACTCAATTATTGTCTTTAGTGTAGAAAACTATTACAGACTAATTATTATTATTTTCATAGCATACTTTATCAGGACTTTACAACTGTCATATTTGCTTAAATTTGCATTTATCTTTAAACGTGCAAAACTCAATGTGATTTGTCATAGTTTCGACTATACATCATTTTCATTTCACGTCAATCCATTGAAAGACGTAAAAACGATACTTAATTGTTATAAGTTTTTTGGTTGCACCCAACAATGACATTTTTTTTTTTTCACTTCTCAAAAAATGATTGCAAGCCGTACCTCGCCTTCGAAATCGCTTCCGGTCAAACGTCTCTTTGAAAGAGGCTTTGAGTCAGAAAATTAATCACCAATTCAAAATTAGCCCTTCTTTTTCATTTTCTTCTTGCTTATGCGAGGGTTTCCAATGTATGTTGCGCGTGTAGGTTTATAAAGGCTCGTTTAACTTACATTTATTTAGATATGACCTTCGTAATAATTTATTAGGTGTTTTTTTTTTTTCTATTTAAATCCATATATTGGGTAAGCTTTTTAGAGAGGATATTTATGACTGCATTATGTAAAAAAGTATCCGGATCATTCTGGACCTCATTTTGTGAGTGGGATTTACTTTTAATCTAGTTGATGTAAAATGAATAATTTATATAAATAAATTAAGTAGATCTTCTGGTGCCTTCCCGTTTAACTCTTTTCCATTTTTACCTTCCGAAAAAAACAAAGGATTACACTAGCCCGTTTACAGTGGGGATGCTGGTGTCAGATATACCTCCTGCATGGTTTCCGATGGATAGGAAATGCCGGGGAACCGAGACTGGAATGTTAAACCAGTTTCACAAACTTTTACCATTTCAATTTCACTTTGATTTTTGCACTGCAGCATCCGTGCTGTCTGCATCCGATCTTGAATCCGTGCTGTTTGAGCACGAATGCCCCTCAAATGGTTCAAGTTTTTAGGGGAAAAAATGAAATATAATTTTATTCTTTAATACAGATAAGTAACTTATAATTATTGAAAAAAAAAAAAAAAAGAAAGTTTTAAAAATGGTCCCAAAAGTAACGTAAAAGATGCTAGCTTTGAAGCTAACGTCTTGAAGTTCTTTAGTATCCTTGCAAAAATGTAAATGTAGAGCAAATTTTCTCATCTCGAATAGTTTTTCTCATTTCCAACCGACTTCAAAAAGGAGGCGGTTATCAGTTCATACCGTATGTATGTTTTTTTTTTTTTTTGTCCACTCACAGCGTCTCACCTAGTGAACCGATTTTGATGATTCTTTTTTTAATGGATAGGGGATGGCTCAACTTAGGTCCCATTACTTTGTTTGACCATATTTGTTCTTTAAAAAAAAGTAATGGGCAAAAAACAGTAAATTTCATGCGATTTCCCTATTAAATGATTAAATATGAAACCCATTGTTATAAAAGTTTGGTGCCATATAAAAGTAACATTAATCGTAATTGTAATGATAACTTTGAATAAAAGGCTTCTCGGAAGCAAGCATCAAGTTTCTTCAGTGTCATTGCTCCATAGTGGTGGTAAAGCTAACCTGGAAGCAAGGTGATGCAGTGATCAGGATCTGCTCAGCTTTCACAATACTACCAGGTTATGTTTGCCTCAACTATACAGGACTGAATCACAAGCAACTAGTATGCTGTGAAATGCAAATTAGTTAGGGATATTCAAATGGTTATAATTAAATTAACACACAAATGAATTCCAGAGAGGGACAAACATACATTTTTAGTGCCAATCGCTTAAAGTTTAAGACGTGCTTACAGTTTTTTTTTTGTATGGAGCATTTTTAGGAAAAAAAAGGGGTTAAGTTTCATGATGGTAACTTCTTACTTTTACTGAAATATATACATTTGCACTAAAAAGAATGAAATAAAATTTTTTTTTAAAAAAATAGAACCGACTTCAAAAAATTGCTCTAAAAAGGGAAAAATAATTTTTTTCTTTAAAAACCATCGATAATACTTTTAAACATAATTTTTGAAGTTCGCGCAAAAACGATAGAAAAGATCATTCACAGCCATAACTCAACTACAACTATAAATTTAACCAGGCCTGGTTTCTTTACTACCACATACATTATGCATTGATAGCAGCATATTTGAGTAACGATATAAATGTTTCGTTTCTAACTTTGGATGATTTTCTGAAAAAAATATGAACGAAGCATGGTTACACTGGATTTTACTTTTTGTTTTTGCGCCAACTTCAAAAATTATGTTTAAAAGTATTATCGATGGTGTTTAAAGAATAAAATTATTTTTCCCTTTTTAGAGCAATTTTTTTTAAGTCGGTTCTATTTTTTTAAAAAATTTTTTTATTACAGTAGAACCCCAATCCCTCATTTTGCACGGGTTTATTACGCGCATTTGATTATGCACGGTTTAAGATTTGAAGTCTTTGTTTTGTTTTATGCGAATGAGTTTAGAATTTACGCGGAAGCGGCGCTGCAAACAGAAAAATTTTTTCCTTCTTTAAAATCCAAATTTCTATGATTGCAGATAACATGCAATTAACTGCGTTTTAGAATGCTAATAAGCGAGCTAGGATCACTGGAGACATTTTTTGTTGGTGGTTTTTAGAACTCTTTCTTTCCAGATTTCAAGTTATTATGCTCACGCAATTAAGAGCTCAATAAAGAGGAGCTTTTGGAAGTGACAGAGTGCGAAACCAATGAGAATACTGACATCGATGACACGTAACCAATGAAAAATGATTAATAACTGTCAACCGACTATCATTAGTCATAACCAGCTATTTTTATACCCAGTCAGTTTCAACTATTTGGTTTATTTATCATTGTCTTCTGTTATTTTAGCACCATTAAAAGTTCTACTTTTTCATTTGAAAACATAAAAAGGAACCGATAATCATACATTAAAAAATACACTGAGCTTCATTCATAGTATTTTACATAAAAACATTTATAAGCCTTACAAGTATTCAAATAACTAAACACGATTTTATTTTACAATCATGTTAAAACGAAATAATAAATAAATAGTTTTATTTTTCATTTAAAATTTTTTAAAAAACTAATCGCATTTTAACTACTCGTATATTTATTGAAACATTAAGTCTTGAAAATTATTCAAATAAATAAATGAACTTTCATTTTACAATTACATCATAACAAAAAATAATTTTACCATTGTATTTGAATAAGAATTAAATGAAATTTTAAAAAATAAATAAAAAATTTTACTTAAGTAAACGGGAAACATGACTGCAATATGTTTCAAAGACATAACATCAAATTAAACTACATAATACCAGATTATTAATGTTAACTTAGCTTAGGGCGCTGTTTACTTTGGGGTGCCATCCCCCAAAGTAAACAGCTCCCTACCCCCATCAATTATGAAAACTTCAAGAAAAATACCCCAAAAACATCTCCCCCATCTCCTTTAAAATTTCAAGGGCACAGTTATTTATAACTATAGCCGTTGAAAGGCTATCATTATTATGAGACTATGATTCCAACCCCCCCCCCCCCCTTCGGTGGGCACTCTCAAAAAATTACACAGGAATTCAACTTGAAAAACGTAAATTAAAGAATGAATTATACAACATCATGAATACCGTATGTTGTACTCTAAAAATGTCTTCAATATCTAAGCAGCCCTTTTTTTAGAATTTGGCTACTTTTCCATTTTCAGCTTTTTCTGCTGCTAATGATTCTTGTGTGTGAGTGTGGGGGGGGGGGGGGATTTAATAGTATCATTTTAGGCTTTTGAAAAATTATTTTAAAAAGCATTAATTGATGACAAAGTAAACTTTTTCGAAAAACTTTCCATAGAAAGATCATTTCAGCAACTTTCTTCAATACTTAAAACCTCATATATGTTAAATTTAGATCAACATTTTGCTGAGTATGCTGTTTTAGGAATTCAGTGTGACAGTTTTGTGACAGAGTGGAAGGGGGGATAACAAGAAGTGTGACATCACGCGTTGTTTATAACAATATGCTCATGTTGATCAGCATTACATGTAACAAGGGGGGGGGGATTTGTTCAAAATTTTGTAACATCCTTTATGGACAGCCCCTTAATTTAATTTATGTTACAGTTTCAGAGTTCCTGAAAGCTTATTAACAGAAAACCCAAGGAGTTCAAAAAATATATAGTTCAAGACATTCTGCCCTTTTTAAGCATAACAAACAAGCATAGAGCATTTGGCAAAAACGTTGTGTATCCATTGTTCAAAAGTAATCTTTCGCAAACCCAGAAATTATGAATACAGTTAACTCAACCACAATTTGTGCATAAATATCATAAAACTTAAAGACAACAGTGAAAAAAAAAACCATATATATATTTTTTAATTTACGGACAGAACCAGCTTGTTTGAATAATATTGCAGTGGCGTAGTTGGGGGAAATGTGTTTGAGTATAGAACCTACGACCTCCAGCGTTCAAAGCTAATCTTCTACCACAGAGCTACGGAAGCCCATCAAGGAATGTTTTTTGATCAAAATAACACATGCTAGCGTATGAAACAATTTAATCGAAACCGAAAATATAAGATTAGTTCAGTTGAAAGCCTGTTTCAATAAACTTGTTTACATTTTAACTGAATATCGTTATAAGTTACGTTATGCTTCTGATAGCAACAAGTATATTTGCAGAAAATTTTGACATATGTATATTGTCAGCTTGGAAAATCCATTTCGAATAAATGCGTGTACAAGAATGAAAAAAATCAAGAAATAAAAAGTTGCAAGTTAACCGTTTCAAATATTGTTTATCTCAGAAAAGTACTTACTTCCGAACTGTAAAATTTATTCCATGAAGCGCCCCATTTTTTCTTCGCAAGCAGGTTGTTCGGAAGCTGAAATCGCTGACTCACTTTCCCTCAGCAGACAGTTACAAGACTTAATTATATACATTTTTAATTGCCTCTACATTCCGGTATGAGGAAAGGATGAGATAAATCCAACAGTATTATACTCAAAAATATGCATTCGAAGTTACATATTTCCTATTTCATCTATTTCAGCCAGAGCAAGCAACACTACTGCTGTTTACTGGTAAACTGCACTACTTTCAAAGTTTTGCGCCAAATTCAAAGATTGACGACTGGTGGCGTAACTAAGCGGGGGGGGGAGGAGTTTTGTGGCCTGTTATCACGTGGGCCACGCTCCGACGCAACATAAAACGATGTTTTACTGTACACTGTTAAAACTACAGGTTGCGTTTGGCACCTTTCAGGGGTGAAACGCTTGTTCACCAGCGGCACCCGAAAGAGAGCCGAAATTGCCCCTTTAGCAAGGGTGAAAAACTGGCTCCCTTCACCTAACGTGCAACGTAGGTGAAAGATGGTACCCTAGGTGAGAAAAATGGCACCTTTATTGCTTTGCCCCGTGTTGTGTGAGTTTTTGAATACAATTGTGTTTTATTTATTTTGATTAATATATACGAAGGCATTTGATCACATTTCAACTTTCGAACATAGTTTAGAAGTGTTCATGACTTTAATTTGTTCGTACACTAACTTTCTTGCATTCACACTTGGACTTCTCAGTAATTATTATGTTGTTGACAACTTTTACTGCATGATCCGTACTGAAAATGAACAGGGAAGGTATTTATCAATCATTTGCCGGAACAACCAGAAATATTAGGTAAAATTAGATTAGAATCATGGGAAAATAAAAGCGTTTCATTAACGCTTAAAATTTTAATCGAGCGTAACATATCAATACTTATTATAAGATTCAATATTTGAGTATCCTTATGCGTACAAGATAAATACTAATTTAAAAGCCCTTCTTTCCAATGTCAAGTTTTCCGTCAGATTAAAAATAAAAACGAGTAGATAACTACATTCGCTTCATGCAATAATGCCTAAGAAAAATACGTTAACCAAAACACGATGTGAAACTCATGAGTCACACTGAGTGAGAGAGATTTCTTTTTACGCGGTTTTTTTTTTCCTCCGCCTTTGCTGCTCTGTTCGTTTTCACTACGTAGTTATTTCATTGAGAAGAAATATACAATAGTATATAGGCTGCTCACGTCGCGTCGATGCATTTTTATTCCGGAATTAGCTATTCAATTATCAGCTGATTTAAAGTTTTTATTTTTAATGTTGTTGTTGTTCAAGATAGTACTGATAGATAGTTTTAGGGGTAACAGTTTTGCAGGATATGAATAGCAAGATATTAAATATTTAATAAGGTAAACGGAACAATAAGCAGTTGTCAAGATACTTTAAACACTTTAAATATGTTCGAAAGCTCTAAGAGGTACAATGTGATCAAATGCCTTTACTTACGCGAGGTTTCGAAGATTAATCCACGAAATTTTCAGTTTTGTACTTCATTCAATGTGAAAGTAAATTCCGTTGCAACTTCCTTCGTTCGCCATTCAAACTGAAGTTGTCGTTTGAGTTGTTGTCAGGGCGCATGCGCAACGAGTCGCTCTCCTATTGAATGGTCTTTTAGCACTTGAGTTAACGTTGTTCACCCACTGAGGAACCAAAAGCACCTTAAGGACACTTCCTAGCCTCTGTTGCACGAGTCACCGTTTTTTCACCCTAGGGTGGAATTCTTTACCCCTGTGGCATTTCTGGTTTTAACAGTGTATTGATTTACTTTTTCTTCAGTGTAATTCGGTGCAGTGGTTGGAAGTAGCGCGCTACAAGTAGCGGCGCTTTTGTAGTAGCTACATTTCTTAGTAGTTTGTAGTGTAGTGCAATACTTTTTAAAAAAAGTATTGTAGCGAGTAGTTCGATACAAAAAAGAGTAGTTTATAGCGATTTCTGGAAATTAATTTTAAATAAATTTAAATAAAAAATCAAAACGTTCAAACGAATTTTACTGGAGCGAATTTTACACAAGTACATCAACGGGTGCAAAGAAAAATAAGACTCATAAAAACACCATACGTTCTATCTGTTGGACACCATTAATTTGTTTGCCATCGTAATTTTCATATTTCGTCAATATTTGTATTGAATAGAGCTTGACTGAAAAAGAAGAGTAATGAATTTGCGATAACCGCCAAATTAGTAACTCTTTTTTTTTTCTGCCTGCCGAGAATTTCCCGTGGATGAACGTTTTAGATTTCAAAGAGATTGTTGTTCCAATACTCTAAGAGCTTTCATTTCAACAACTAGAGTGCTCCGCCCCCCGCTCGTTGACGTTTACCAACCCCCGAAGATTGTTTCACGCTCTTATTTGATGATTTAAATCGTCAATTAAAAAGAAACAGATTAAAAACACATTATGAGTTCCCTTTAGAACAAAAAGAACCCCTTCCCCGGGTTTCAAAATAACTTGTACCAACTTGCAGAGCTGTAAGGGCTAAGGGGCTCATGAGCATTACAAAACTGCAGTTTTGTACGTTTGAAAAGTCACTTTCATTTTCGTGGTCTCTAGTAATATATTTTGCTTTTTAGCTCGGGGCTTGAATTGAGTTGAGCCTAAGATTTTTCGTTAAAATCGAAACCCTTAAAATTTGTGAATAAGAAAGAAGAAACAAACGAATCTAAAAGACGTAACTATGGCAACACATCAATAATTTGAATGGAGTTGAGATTTTTCGAACTTGATTAAAGCGGCTTGTATTTTTTTTTCCTTTGGAGATAGAAGCTTAGTTTTTCGACCATAGGTCGAGTTAGATCTGGAGTAAAAAAGCCGCTCTTTCCGGTGGTGTCAAAAAGAAAACTATGGACAAGTCCTTCACTTTTTACTGATAGATTTAATGAAGAAATAGTGCCTAATTTCAGCTAAGCCTAAAAAAAATGGAGTTTAAAATGCAAATAACTCCCGCCGTAATAAAGTTAGAGCATTGAAACAAATTGCGTAGAAAGCGGAAAAATTCCACCCTTTCCAACGATATACAATATTAATGTATGCAAGTAATCTCCCTCCCCCTTTAACAGGCAATTTACGCAAAATTTGAGTTTAAAAAATTAATTACAAAAAAACTAATTCGAAATTTAAAAAACAAAACCCTAGATGCAAACCACCGGCCTCTAAGTAATTTTGTATAAAATTTCAAGGATGTAGGTGCTGAACGCAGACCCACCCGACTTCCTTTCACAATTTCTTTGACCTTACTTTTTTTTTAATATAAAGAGAAAATGAAGACATCGATGATTTCGCGAACTAAAAATTTCGTGAATTTTGTATGAACAGACCAAAAATGGAAAACAAAAATATCTCTTGAGGCTTAAATTTTCGTAATTACAACGGGCACGCGAAAAGCAAAGTCTCGCGAAAATATGTGCGTTTACAGTATTCTCCGAACATAGAAGCTACTTTAAATGTTGTAGAAGAGGACGATATTGAACTGCCCTGGCCGGCTTACAATAAATACGAGCATTGCAGTGTTATATAAGACTATAATAACGGATATTTTTAAAAAGAGAAACGAAATAATAGATAATTCTTAGCAATATTCCATATTCAGTTGAGCTAACTTATCAATCTAAACCTTTTTTCGTTCAACCGCTCTTACGTTGTATGTGTGTATTAGGGTGTCCCAAAAAAGTCGAAAGTTAATTTTTCAAGTCTCTCTTATATTTTTTCTTTTACGTCAAAGCAATTGTAAAAGAAGTTTCATGTAATTTGAACAACGGCAAACAGTGCCGACTTCCGTCTGAAAGTGCAAACCAGCACTCGCAATGCTAGGCCAAATAAAAAAACTTTTTTTTAGAATCTCGAAATTTCTGCTGATAAAACGTTGCCCCTATACCCCTCACATGCATTACAAAAACATTTATTCAAATTAAAAAACCGTTTTACCTAAATGGTTTTAATTTAAGCTTGGCCTAAAATTTATAATTTTCTTCAAAAAATTGATTTTTTTTTTCGATACATATTTTTTAAAAATGTTACGTTAATTTTAAGAAGTTATCGAGCTGAGAAATACTATAAACAGTAGAGTTGATAACAAGCGTTAAATAGGAATTTTTACTCTCTTGCAATATTTAAGTCTCCCACATGGAACTCGAAATATATATTTTTTAAATTTTAAGTTTTTTTTTTCATTTTAAATATATTATTTTTTAATTATTCACTTGCAAATGCACTTTGCTTCATATTTTATTTAAATTGGTATGTAGTTTTAAAAAAACATTTTTTTGAAGAAAATTATAAAATTTTGGCCAAGTGTTTAGGCCACTTGGCCACAAGTATCTAAATGGTTTTTTAATCTGAATAAATGTTTTTGTGTTACATGTGGGGTATAGGAGCAACGTTTTATCAACAGAAATTTCGATTTTCTAAAAAAAATTTTTTTTTTTATTTGGCGTAGCATACAAGTGCTGGTTTACACTTTCAGATGCAAGTCGATACTGGTTGTGGTTGTTCAAATTATGAAATGTTTTTGCACAATTGTTTTGACATAAAAGGAAAAATATAAGAGGATATGCAACTTGAAAAATCGACTTACGTTTTTTGTGGGACACCCTAATGTGTATGCATGCTCTTTATTTACTTACTTTTTGAAAAGTAACAAAGTAGCGACTACATTTCAAAAGTAGTTTTAGTTGCTACATTTTGAAAAAAGTAGTTGTAGTTAACTACATTTGTAATAAAGTAGTTTTAGTTCGCTACAAAAAAATGTAGTTTTTCCAACTACTGATTCGGTGTAAGATGCTTTATACTCCAACAACTATTTTGAACGAGTGGTGGAGCATCTCAACGCCCCTAAAATCGGCACCCCAGGATCTTCGTGATCATTTTTATTTATAAGGTCTGACTACAGAAGACCCCCCAAAAAATGCGTTTCTTTGGACTCCCCAATATCTTAATCGGGCACAGCGAAGGCTCATCACATTTCTAAGATGGTCCTAATCCCATCTGCGTTTGAATGAGATTGGGCACACTTCTTGAACATTTGCAACTTGAAATTCAGCTGCTCAAGATTCTTATCACGACCTCCATTAATATTGGAAACTATTTAATGAAGTCTCTCTTTCTTCCCCCTTGAACCACTGAAACATAGTAATATGGTGGATAAAAATTTGTAATTCGTAGGAGTGGATGTGTGACTACAAACACTATTCTTGCTGTGGGCAGGTAAATGGCACTATCTACAGAAATGAGTTTTTGAGATATTTGAAGAACGCGTTTTATTGGATTCAATACTAACAGTAGGGAAATGTATGAATGAGACGTTATTTTCGCGCTTTTTTTTTTTCAGCGGAAACCAAATTAAACAAGCTTGTACAATAAAGCTAAAGCACAATAGATGACAAAAATGCAAAGAAATGAAAAAATTGCAGTTACTACCGTTTTCCTGCACACGGCAGTATTTAGAGCACTGCATGATTCTATTTATTTGCTGTATATTGATATCCAGAGGCAGAACTTATTCAACGCGTAGAACTCTTGCGTTGTTCTAAGCATCTGAAGCACAACGAATTGTTCAATTCTTGGTAGTATTACGTAAAACAGAGGGTGTTAGTAAATCGAAACTCGAAGCAAAATAAATAAAATCCTAATGCTTTTCTAAAAATACCTCGTACGTGAAGAATCGTTCATGCTTGAAGGAAATCTGGAAAAGTTGTCCACTATTTCTTATCCAGGTCATAGAGCGAGAAAAATAAGCGATCTTGACTTTTTCTAAAACAATTTGTTTTTAAGGATTATTTATTTCTCAGATTAGAAATGCTTTTTTTTTTCTCCAATGGTTAGGTATTTGCTAAGCCTATCATAAAGGATCTTTCCCGCTTCTCAGAAGGATAAACAAGTAATAATACCTTGATTTTGACTGAGTAGTATTTGAAGATATCTCCCTATCCTTTTATATTTTCTGTATAAAGTTCAAAACTTTTCTAAAGCGTCCTCCTGTTTTTCTGAACCAAGTGTGGTCTTCTTGACTGTTGATTAAAAATTAGGAGGGGGGGGGGGGACCTTCTTGGGACCAAGTTCCAGCTGTTTCTCCATGAACCATGATCGTTGATCACCCAAATGAAGAAACGCCAAGTTTTGCTTTATGTTCTCGCGCAGTTGATAAATATCTTTAGATTCTCGAATCTTGTTTTGTACCTTCAATGTAAATTATTTTCGTAGTTTAAACACTTTATTATATAAAGGCGTTTCCAAAATAGTTTTCGATCTTGTCGCGATTTTTTTTTTTTTTTTTTTAATTCTATTCAGTTTTGAATCGAGTAATTTTCAATTTGAGATTCATATTTTGGGAATAGGTATTATAAATGAGTGAGCTATCAAAACACTATCAATTATTAACTGATAAACATCCATCTGTAATTTGACTGTTTTGCATAGTAACGAAAAAACCGATAAGTTATTTAAGAATGTAAAACGAAGGAAGTTAATATATTTATATGTTACAACCATTTATAATATTTTTTAATCAAAAGTTAACCCCTATGTAAATATGAAATTTCCACAACGTTCCTCTTGTCCTTAAATTCTGTTTGTATTTTTCACTATTCAGCTGAAAAGATAAGTCTTCTTTCTTAACACCTCCTTTGTGGATAATGTAATAAAAGGGTGTACAGGTGGATGTCCAATAGCTTCTGTAAACAATTTCTAGAATCCCACGTTTCTTGGAACCATATTTGGAGGCGTGACTGACACATAGAGATATCAATTGTTTAGGTCTCATTGTTTCTGTCACAACTACCATCAAACTATTTAGCAATAATGGCTAACCGAGCATTTGATGCCACATCAGTAGTTTCAGCGAGAAATCGAAAAATATTTGCAACTATTTTTGTCTTTTTTGAACTGATGCTCTACGTGTTAAGTTCAACTGTTTCGACTTAGGTTGCATTTCTACTCACTAAGTCATAACATGGATTTTTTTATTTATTTATTTATTTATTTTGTGAACACAGGTGGACATCTTACATGTTTCCTTGATGAAATCTCCGTCATTGAGATCTTTTCCAGCTGAGCAATGGAGTACGCAGTATAGTAACATGCTTATGTTGGCTTCTTACAAATTTAATGATGGAATTTGTTTGATTTTTATTGAGGTATTGCCGCCTTTCTTTCTTCGATACTCTGGCTACATTATTATTACTGCTGAAACGACATTACTGTTTTTGAAGTTCTACATTTACACTGACTGATTACCTTAAAACTCTCTCTCTTGACATTCCATGTTGTGCTTACTACCGTTTCATTGCACAGTATTTACAATAATCTGTTACTTTTGTCGACCATGTTGTAGATCTCGATCTGTATGTCTTAATAGGATCGGATACTACTGTTTCAACTTGCTTTATTATTCAATTTTACTTTTCAATTTTTAGTACACTATCATTTTTCAAACATCCCAAATATTGTACTCGTATTTTGAGCATTTTTCTTCATAATTAAATTTTGTGATGTCCTCGTGACAATGGTTCGCTTTCATGGAGTAGGGTCAACTGCGTTAATGTTTTGCGTTTTGACGGAAAACAACATTGAAACACAAGTTTTGTTTTTTGGAACGTTTGGCCTAGTTATGTATGCTCATAATTTTTTGTTTTCCTTTTTCTGAATGGCACTTTTGTGTTGCATCATCATCAAAAAGTTGTTTAGAAACATAACTTGGTTTAGAAACATAATTGCTTGCTTTTTTTTTACTTCACCTTCTAAATGAAGATTATGATGACTTCGCTTTGGATAGTTGTGTTACACTTAACGTGAAAAAATAAAATTTAGAGAAAGTGTTGAAAGTGCACGAGAATTGCATTTAGTGATGCGTAATAAAAATTGAGTAAAGCTAGGTGTTGACTTTCCTCCGCTTGAAGGGTAAAATCTCGACCTTGTGAGCTACTTTCACTCTAATCTGCCAAATAGTCGCATGATAGTTTATTTTCTGTTGCATTAATATGAGGCATGGTTTTGAATTGCATTTATACCTGAAGCAATTAATTAAAAAGTATGCTAGTTACCTGCACTTTGTTTGTCACCTCTTCTACTTTCACATTTAATGTCTATTTCCACCTGAATAATTTAGCTTTTGGTGTCATAAAATGACAATTCCTGAAATGCTTGAAAATCTGAATCTCACCCTTTCTCACGAACCCCTTTGTTTGTACTTCCATGTGTAATATGAGTGCTCTTCTGAGATTTATTCGCGAGGCTTGAACCTTATTTAATGTTATATAGTTCGTTTTCCGAATGTGTAACCCATGCTTTCTCTGCAGTTGCCAAAATTGTGAGATTCTGTGAAAGTGCGCCCATTCAATGGGTGGATTACAACTTTGCCAAAGTAGTCTCGCATTGCCTCATTTAGAATGCAACTGGCGCCAAAAGGATGCATCTGGATTACCGAGACTGATGGCAGTCCTAAACAAGTATGGTATTTCTAAATCTAAAAGAGTGCACTCTAACAATATGCAATCTTGTTTGTGAGACTGCACACACCGCGAGAACACTATTTGATTCCCTATAACTCTTCGTTTGATAGTTAACTTGAATTTAACATTTGCTCTTAGACTTTAGTTAAGTTGCCGTCTTTATCATTTGTTCTACTCTGTTTGATGCTAAATAAAATAGTTTAAATAGGTCGATTTACAAAATTTTCACAAATAAGAAATAATTCCGTATTAATTAGTTTTTTATGCATCAAACGTTGTTCTATAAATAATCATCAAGTTGATATCGCGCTCTTGTAAATTTTAGGAAAAAACTAAACGTTTTAGCCCCTTGTTCTCATTTTTCTACATAGGAAATATTTTATACGCTATTTGGTTGAGAAAATCGTTTTGCGTTTTATTTTTGAATTAATTTTTTCAAACAGATTAAAACGTATAATGTGTGTTTTTAATGAAAATGTTAATATTTCGTTGAATCTTTTCCGAAAACGCGTCAGTATACATTTTTTATTTATGTCGTGAATTTTGACTTTTTCTACTAGTCTGTTTGAGAAGCTAAATTTTATTGTATTACTACTTTCAAAAATTTAATTTAGTCGTGGATCCATGTGAAAAGGAAATGATTCTTTGTTACTTTTTTGAACATTTTATTTTGTCAATTTGCTATCCATCACACTGCTAGCAAACGTTTTTATCGACCTGTTTAGGAACTTAAATAACAGTTTATTATATGCAGTGTGTTATAATACCCTAATCCCTGCCCGTTTAAGAACTAATTTTTTTTGTTGCTCCTTATTAGAATTAATTTCTTTATTGTCTCTTGTTAATAAACATTTTTATCACCTTTTCCAGTAGTGAAACTTTGTCCTTCCTTCGACTAACTTTTGATCTGAAAAATAAATTATTTCTTTGATTAAAGAACTGTTTTTTCTTTAGACTATCTTTTTTTTTCAATTCTTTTTTCTGTGAAACTCTTATGAAGCTAAATGTTAAGGTTGTTAAAAATGAATTTTTGTGATCAGATGAACTCGAAAGATTTAATGATCTTAGTTATTAAAAACCAAATCTCTTCCTTATTTATTGTTGCAAATAATAACATGACAGTATAGTTTTGAAATGGGAATGTTTATTGTTCTTCAACGCGTTTCAAATGCATTTTGACTTTTCAATCTCTGTTTTATTTCTCTTATCTATCATCATGTGTAGAAAATGAAAAATCTGTACGTTTTGAGAGCCATTAGTGAAAATGAATTCCGAACTTCTGAACGTGTATATGACAAGTTTCCTTATACATTCTTCTGCATTTAATGAAATAAAGACAAAGTCAATAAAATTTCTATAGATACTGTTAAATGTAGAAAGGTCATTGAGAAATACCTTTCAATGTTTCAATCTAACTGTTTTTACACGCATGAACTCATAATTTTCATGGTCGTCATCACTGAGGCTTATATGCCTTTTTTTTTCTTTACGCATTATAAACCACAGCAGACAGTTTTGTGAATATCAGTGCTTTCATAAATTGTGAGAAATATTTTTATAAAGTGTAATGAAAGTGAAGATAGGCAACTGGTACACCAAAACAGTAGGGGGTTAAAAGAGGTCTAAGATATGGGGAGGGGGGAGGTTAAGTGGGCGGAATCTGTGAAGCTGATTTTTTTGTTGTTTAATTGTGCAGTTGAATTTTAACGTCATAATTAATTAAATGATCTTTTCTAAAACATTCGGAACACGACCTCTAAAAATCGTGGAGATGGTCACTGTAAAGCTCGACTCCTTCCTTCCAATTAGTGATGTGCCGGATCGTTAAAAAAGTAGATCCACGAATACGGATCCGGATCATTAGTGTCAAGATCCGCGGATACGGATCTCAAATTTTTTTTTACCCAATTCAACTATCCAAGTGTAAAATTTGTTACGGAAGGTATTCCCGTCAGAATAATGGCAATTTCTTCAAAAAAAAAATGTCAACTGTGGCAAAAATATAATAAAAATAAATGATTTACTCTTTAAAGAAATATCCGTTAAAATTGAGGGAGAGTTGGAAGGAATGGGTCAGCACTGCATTAATGCTTAGATGGAATGTGAAAAATTATTTCTAGCTTACTCGGTAGATGTAGGAGCAAGAGTGTAAAGCTGCTACTGAACAGGCTAGAAATAATTTTTCCCATTTTATTTCAGCATAAATGCAGCGCTGACCCATTCCACCGAACTTCTCCGACCGACGAAATACAGAGCCGGGAACACCTTTACAAACAGTAAATAGAGAATCTAGTCTCACTTTTTTAAAGGATGCCGAGAAAAACAAAAATGAAGAAGAACAGAAACCGCAAATCAATAACGAAAACTAATATTAAATTAAAAATCAGAAAAAACAAAACAAGTCCCAGAGAGCCGACCTCATATTAAGATGAATTTCGCGGGTCAGAACACACATTTGTTAACAAATACTGACAGCAGGTAAAAATTTTAAATCATTGAGTTTTTTCTCCTTATCTTCCGACTATGAAATCGCTACCAATCACGCGTATAAAAGCTTGGAATTTCATTTAAAATTTAATTTAACAAGATTATAGCTCCTACTGTATATAAGTTGAAAGTTTCAAATAAATATCAAACGCAGAAAACTTCGTTCTTTCAATTAGGGCCAACATTTTTAACGTACGGGTAAATTTTTACTACCATAATTGTGAAAAACATTAAATCGGTTTTTAATTAATATCTCCGGTATAATTAAAGTTCTACAAAAACGAGACCAAGCTAAGAACACTTTCGATCAAGTCACCTTTTGAACGAAAAATGAACTGTCAAAATCGGTTCATCTGTTTAGGAGCTACGATGCCACAAAAAGACACACTGATACACACTTTTAAAACTTATTTCCACTTCTTTTTTGAAATAGGGAAGGGGGTACAGATTGGCTTCTGAAATGATACCTTATAATTTAAATAGGGAATAAAATCTATTGAAACGGAATTTAAGAATCTTTTATTCAAATATTTAAAAAATTTTAGAATAGAAATGATCCGTTTAAGATCCGTCAAAAAAGTAACGGATACGGGTACGGATACAGATCTTTATTTTTCCCTCGGATATCCGGATCATCACTACTTCCAATTCAAAGCTCAGTTTTTATGAAATAATAACATGAGAAAGATATAACACACACTAAAAAAAGTCAATTCTTTGTTCTTTAAACACGTTGATCGACCAATTAATTTTATCATTTTTCGTTCGATCGTAATATTGAACCTTGAAAAGTAGAGGGGCAAAGGCCCCTTATTTTTGAAAATGAGGAGGCAGTTACCCCTTGTACGAGCTGCCTGTGATAAGTAAAGTGTTCCGTTATGCAATTTTAAATATATTTTGATTTTTAGGGGTTTTTTTCTTTAATTATTTACTTTTTTATTTTTTCACAGTAAAAAAATTTTTGTGGGCTTTTTGAGGAATAATTTTCTATTTATTTGTGTACAGACGGATTTTAATGTTCTGAACTACGTTTTCTGCTATTTATTTAGGAAGCACTGGATACCATGTTTGGCCGTTTTCTAAGCCCAATTTCATTGGGGCTTAGTTAAAATAGTAGCTTCGTTGCAGCGCATTTTAGAAATGAATGAACGGGGCTGTAATTTTTTTCCCCTACTTACTTTTCAACTTAACTTCCTTTATTAATTTTATATCAAATGTACTTATAAATATTAAACGTACTCAAGTTTACGTGACAAATGTATTTTTCAATGTTTTTCTCTGTACTACTTAAAGTAACGTTCTCACCGAAATGAGCTACGGTCTAAAGCGCGCAAACTTAGTTTTACACGTAACTTCAACTACACTATGATGTGGCGGGAAAGATTCTACCCTCTTAAATTATTTAAGCTCTACTTTCCTCTTGTGTTGACAGCCAGCTTCTACCTTACAGCTAAAGAAGCGCGCACTCTAGTTGTATCCTAGCTCTATGATCTGATAACATGCTCGGACATTTTACACCATTGAAACTGTATGAGCGCAGTGAGAGCATGTTTATAAAGAAAATGCATTGACTCGGCTTATTACAGTGAGTAGAAATTTTTAATAGCAACCGTTCACTGTACACCCTTCAGTTGTTGACCAGTACGAAAACGGGGTACATGTGAACAATTTTTTTCATTTCTTTATTTTCCAAAAAATATTATCAATTTCCCAACGCAAAAGTGCCCCCACGATTAAAAAGGCTTTTCTTTGTGTCGTAGATGTTTTTTTAGGATTTTTTACAAAATTATTTCTTTACTTTATGGTATTTTCAAAAAACATCTGCAGTTGTTCACATGTGCGCCTGGAGGGGGGCGCATGTGAACAGGCCAGGGGCACATATCAACTCAGGTAAAAAATGCAGACGCATCATATTTTAAAGGAAAATTCTTCAATATGAAACATATACCTAAATAACAAATACGTTGAAGTGTTTGTAACCTATACTGCGTCAGTTTCAATTGTTCCACTAAGAAAATATTTTTTCCCGAATATATAACTGCTCACTGTCAAATTCTAAAGTCTCGTAGCCTGTTCTGATCACTGACTAAACTAGAAAAAAACTTATATGACTACATAATACAAAGAATTTTTTTATTATGTAATGGTTATCCTACATACACTGCTCGACATTGAAAATGCAACACCAAGAAGAAGTATTCAGAAAGTGATAAAATTTGGAAAAAAGACAGAGACAGCAAGGAATAATAAATGATAATAATTTCAAAATGATAGGCAGAATACAGAGCGAGAACGGCGTCAGCTCAGTAGGATGTAGGACCACTGTGGACAGCGATACACGAAGAAACACGTCTAGGCATAGAGTCAATAAGGGTGCGGATGGTGTCCAGAGGGATGGCTCTCCATTCCCTTTCAACCATTTGCCACAGTTCGTCTTCTGAACGAGGCAGGTACAGAGTCCGCAAACGGCGTCCAATCGCATCCCACACATGCTCGATTGGTGACAGGTCAGGAGAGTATGGGGGCCAGGGAAGCATCTGTGCCTTGGAGAGCATGTTGGCAGATGCGAGCACTGTGTGGTCGGGCGTTATCCTGCTGAAAAATTGCATTAGGTAGCCCTTGAAGGTAAGGGATTGCCACCGGCCGCAGCACATTATCCAAGCATCGTTGGGCCGTCATAGTGCCCCGAATACGAACTAGAGGTGATATGGAATTGTACGCAATTGCGCTCCAAACCATTATGCCACGTTGTCGTGCGGTGGGAGGTTCCACAGTTATTGCCGGATTAGATCTGTCTCCACGTCAACGCCACACACGTATGCGGCGACTATCACCGGATAAACAGAAGCGGGATTCATCTGAGAACACGACATTTCGCCATTCTGTCAACCACGTCGCTCTAGTCCGGCACTATACTAAACGCTGCTGGCTATGTTGTGGGGTCAGTGGCAGTCTTCTTAGCGGACGCCGTGATTGCAGACCACGTGCGACCAAACGACGGGAAATGGTTCTGGTTGACACGGGAACATTTAGGGTATCTTGCACCTGCTGCTGAATCGAGGAACAAGTGACTTGTGGGTCTGCTACAGCTTGTCAGTGGATGCGTCGATCCACGCGTTCTGGTGTCACACTGGCTGCCCTTGCACCTCGCAATCTTGCTACATTTCGTTGTTCCAACCTTCTTCGGCACAGCCGATGCATCGTGCTCGCATCCATGTAGGTATCAGCTACGATTTGACGTACAGACCAACCTCCCTTTCTCAGTCCGATCACCATACCCCTCATAAAATCGTCGATCTGTCGAAAGTGCCTTCGTTGACGGCGGCCTGGCATTCTCTCGTGCTACACGTATCCTCCAAGACAAAAACAGAATTTCTTCGATAATTCTCCAGTCAGAAATAACGACACGAATATTGCCCATTCTGCTAGTTCCTTCCCTTATATCTTACTTTACCTGCGTCGAAGAGCTGCGCATTCCACATCATTAACATAACTCAGTGATGTACGTCTACTCTAAAATTTGCATAAAGTTCTGAACACTCCTTCTTGGTGTTGCATTTTCAATGTCGAGCAGTGTATATTTTGCTTTTAAGCTTCCTTCATTGTTTGATAGTGTATTTCAAAATGATTTTGAACTTCAATTTTTACCTAAATGAAAATATTTTGTGTTTTTTTTTATTTCCTGTTCGTTTTATATAACACATCAACTATTTAGTAACAAAAAAATTTAAAAAATAATAAACATAAATAAATAAACATTTAATACTATTAATAACAATTAACAATAAATTTACAAACTGGTTATAGAAAAATGATAATTATAAATATTTACACATTTTACACAATATTCTACACTAATAATAATATTACGGAGAGCGGCTATGGGAACTGTTGTTCACTTGTGCCCCTAGATGTTGTGTTCACAAGTGCCCCATCGTCTACTTTAAAGTTACTTTGTAAAAATAAAGAATTTTTAATTTAATAAAAAAATTTAAACATTGTCATAAATTTACTTGAATTTCATACAATGGTTCGTAATACCTAGATTTAGATTAGCAGTTAGTTTTAAAAATTTTATCAAGTGGAGAAGACAGTGATAAAATGTTTTCTACATCTACTAAAACTAAGAAGTTGCCACCACAGAAATATAAAATGGCTCATTGCTCTAAATATTTGTCGATCTGTCGGAAGTGCCTTCGTTGACGGCGGCCTGGCATTCTCTCGTGCTAAACGTATCCTCCAAGACAAAAACAGAATTTCTTCGATAATTCTCCAGTCAGAAATAACGACACGAATATTGCCCATTCTGCTAGTTCCTTCCCTTATATCTTACTTTACCTGCGTCGAAGAGCTGCGCATTTCACATCATTAACATAACTCAGTGATGTACGTCTACTCTAAAATTTGCATTAAGTTCTGAACACTCCTTCTTGGTGTTGCATTTTCAATGTCGAGCAGTGTATATTTTGCTTTTAAGCTTCATACATTGTTTGATAGTGTATTTCAAAATGATTTTGAACTTCAATTTTTACCTAAATGAAAATATTTTGTGTTTTTTTATTTCCTGTTCGTTTTATATAACACATCAACTATTTAGTAACAAAAAAATTTAAAAAATAATAAACATAAATAAATAAACATTTAATACTATTAATAACAATTAACAATAAATTTACAAACTGGTTATAGAAAAATAATAATTATAAATATTTACACATTTTACACAATATTCTACACTAATAATAATATTACGGAGAGCGGCTATGGGAACTGTTGTTCACTTGTGCCCCTAGATGTTGTGTTCACAAGTGCCCCATCGTCTACTTTAAAGTTACTTTGTAAAAATAAAGAATTTTTAATTTAATAAAAAAATTTAAACATTGTCATAAATTTACTTGAATGTTCATACAATGGTTCGTAATACCTAGATTTAGATTAGCAGTTAGTTTTAAAAATTTTATCAAGTGAAGAAGACAGTGATAAAATGTTTTCTACATCTACTAAAACTAAGAAGTTGCCACCACAGAAATATAAAATGGCTCATTGCTCTAAATATTTGTCCTAGAGGTACAACTAGTACTGTTCTTATTTGAGAATTTTTCCAGATTTTTTGCTTGAAGTTTACGATCTAATTAAAGCATACCATGTTCACATGTGCCCCGTGTTCATATGTGAGCCCCCTTTTCCCCTACATCTTCTGAGTTAGTTATCCAGCTTTGCGCCTGAAAAAGAGTAGATCCCAACTTCTGCCTGCAATGATCCGCTTGTTTTCCCCTTTTCAGAGAATTTTCTTATTGCTGTTTTAAAGTATAGCCGGGAGGGGGGGGGGGAGCATTCTTTTGTATAAGACTTTGTCGAAGACTATTTGCACTGGAGGCATATGAAAGGTGTCACTTTTTAAGGAACAATATGCGGTACTTAATTATGTTTTTTTTTAAATATTATTGTTGTTAAACGGTTGTCTTCATATTAAAATGAGCATCAACTTTAACAGATTTAATGCCAACCCCTCTTTTTTATCTCATATTTGTAATCAGCATCGTCATTTAGCTTTGTAATCCAAATTTTGTTGAATTGGATCCAGCCGTTGCTTCAAAATTCAACTGAGAAAAAACCGTCTCGAAATGTTACAACGTTTTTTGCTTATAATACTTTAACAATTTTAGGTACGGCAAAGATTTTTCAATATAAAAGTATGAACCAAACTATTAACTATAAATACGACACTTACTATTTCTGAATTGTATTTTTTTAAATGAGTTATGATATTAATATTAAAAAATATGATATGAAACGTTTTTTATTTTGATGAATCAACAAATAAGAAAAGCTTTTACAGGATTATCCATATTTTAAGCTCAAGATATTCAGTAGTTTTTATGATATGCTAAAAAATTTGCTGCTGTTTAAGGGACCCTATAGCTTTTCAAAAAATTATTCCAAAAAAAAAAAAAAAGCAAAAACTTTATAATAATAAATTATTACACAAGAAATTCTTTTTTCCTACACTTTCTTGGCGTGTGTATGGGGGGGGGGGGTCCTGGTCATTTAGAAAATGGGCTATATAAATTTCAATGACTCAGATATAAACTGTGTGTAGGCATTATAAAGGAGGTAAACTAAGCGCTCAGCAATTCTTAACGTAGATTAACTGTGGGCAGCTGCTTCTGTTTTGAAAAAACTTAACAAGCGATTCAGATACAGTAAATAACCCTTCTATACCGCGAAAAGTAGCAGATCGTAGAGATAATTATACTTCCTACTAAGTTGCAAGCTAAATGCTAGAATACTGCACTTCATGTAGCAAAAAATAGGTGTTTCTTTTCGAAAATTCAGACTTGGTGTTCGTTTTGTATATAGTTCCTTATCAAAATTCCATTTGCATTGTTTTCAAGGAGACTTGAATTAATGTCGATTGATACTTTTTTTTCTTCCCTAGCACGTATAATAGCAGAGTAATTGCGATTGTTTCGTCGTCGCCCCCCCCCCCCCCCCCCCATGACTGTACCTGCAAAGAGCCGGCTTTTTGGCCAGTGTGAACGGGCCGTCAGAGGATAAGAACTCTCCCTCCTAAACTGTTGTTTTAAGTCATATGGAGGTCTTAATATTTTAATATATACATGTAAGGATTGCTCCTCAAGAAAAATTCTCACTTGTTAGGACCAATCCTCTCCTCCCCCGCCCCGGAAGAAAATTGTATCTGCGCTAGAAATGGCACTAACAGACGTTGAACAGTTTTTTTTAAGTGATATTTTTCTTTTTTTATTGTTGAAAGGAAATGTTGTTGAAGGGGAAAATAGGGAAAGTAAAACAGTTTGACCTTCTGAGGGTCCCCCCCCCCGTATATACGACCCTATATGTATAACACCTCAACTAAATCTGTAAGTATGGAAAAGAGTATATATGAGGCAGTAAGAAGCAAAGGAATGTAAGTGGACATTTTCAGGTTTTGAGTAAAACGCGTTTAAAAGTAACGTCCTAGGTAGACTTTCATTGAATTTTTTTTCTAAGCCATGCTGTACAGCAGCACCTACGTGGGCTACTAATACTATCTCTTGCCCCAAGACAGAGGAGAGGTTTCCCCTAATATTTGCATTTGTACTCGTTGTCTCCAAATTTTTAATTTTGCCACTTCCATGCATCCCTTTGCTTCTCACTGCTTCATAATAATGTTAACATTGTTACTATTCCTTTTTGCAATGCCACTGCTGTATTTTTCTTTATTCATGAATGAGTGCTATTCTCTAGGATCTTTCAATTTCTCTTAAGACAGCCTTCTGTTTAGTCTTTGAATGTTCTCCTACATAATGTCTTTAATACATTAGTAAATTAGTTATAATTATAAAACATTAAATTAGTTTTTAGGTTCGTCATGTATCGTGTGGCATGTTATAATAATGTTGTTCTTTTAATAGATGTATGGCCAGTACAAGGAAGATTTAGAAGCTTATGCAAAAGCTGAAGCTAGAAGACTGAAAGCATTACAAAAATTGAGAAAAAAAGAAGAAACGATAAGAAAGAAGCAACTAAAAACTTACCGTAGTGCGTGGCAAAGAAGACTTGCAGGTATTATTTAGAATTTTAAGTATTTTTTCAATTTGATACTGGGTTATTTTCAAAATGTATTTCCTAAAAATGTAAATAATTGCATATTTTATGCCAATGCTTGTTGCTACAACTCATCTTAAGAAGAGGATTCAGCTACTGCTATACAAAATGCAAATCACACGCAAGTTACGTTTAAATAATTGCTTAAATAAGTAACATTTTAGAGAGATTTACTCATAATGCTTTTTTATGGATCCCCATTTTCTGTTGAGGACTCATAAAAAAGCATTTCAATTGAAAAAAAAAAGACAATACAGTCGAGTCCCGACTTACGCGAGGGATGCGTTCCAAGACACCTCGCGTAAGTCGGATTTCGCGTTGTGGAACAAGGTATGTTTAGTAATTTTTTTATAAGCATACCAGATTGTTTCAGACGTTTGTAAACACCTCTCATATTGTTTCAAACCATTTATTAACTATATATTGCAGTATCTTTTACAAAGAACCGACCTTTTCTGTATTTTAGAAAAAGCGTTATTATTTAACATAAAATTCTGTAATTTAGCACAAAATCAATGATTAATTGGGAGAGAAACTTAAAATAGAGCAGTATGGTACTTACAGTATGTACACTACAGCATTATTATAGCACTTAACAGTACAGATATAGTAAATATATTTGTAATTTAAAAAATGAAGAAGTGTTTATGCAGCGCGATCAGAATGTTTTCAGAATGTATTTTATCAACGTTCATATGTAAAATGAAAAAAAAAGGTAAGAATTGGAGCTGTTATTTGTATAAACTAAAGCAAAACGTTGTTTAGGCTACTCTCCGCCGCTCTTTTCCGAAAAAGTTCATGTTGTCTGCGAGTAATTTGTGTCCGCACTAAAAAATTCATTACTCATGAAAAACTCGCGTTATAGCCATTTTGCGTAAGTCGGATCGCGTTGTAGCGGGATCCGACTGTACTAAAAAGTAAATATATTTGTATAACTTTCAGGGTTGGCTTTTTCCGAAGGGACTCGTCTTCACATCCAGACTGTTGACATTGATTTTGTTGCTATTAGCTTCTAAAGCGATTTTTTGTTCAGAATTTTTATTTACCTACTCATGCCGATTTGATTGTAGGGTTTTTTTTTTTCTTTTTTCAAAATTTTCCAACAGTTGTAGTTTTATTAATGGCGGGAACCTCAAAATTTGCGATCAACATTCACCATCACTCACCAAAAAAAAGTGTAGTATAATACAGAAATGTGTTTTAATAAATAATTATATATATAAATTGTCTTTGTCTATATTATTTGGATCTGCGGCTCAGAAATGCCCTTGAAATCGATCGTATTTAACTCTTGAATCTCGACTGTTGAATTTCGCTTCTTTCTCCACCATTTTCCGTCATCAGATTTTGCTTTTTGATCTTTTCCTCCCCCCCCCCCTAATTACAGCATCTATGTTTTGAAATGCGCAATATTTTTGCATCCTTAACAGAGTTTGAAAATTTTACCTTCAGAGCTTTCAGCAACTGTCTTCCAAGTTAGGCGAATAATTTTTAATATCATTTCCCTGTTATCAAATTTTCAAATTTTTCATGCGTGGGAAAATGAAATAAAAAAATAATGGTTTTTATAAGAATTGTTTTTTACTGGAAGGAAGTAATGTAACTTATTTGCTTCTCAATTAAATGTAAAATTTAGGTTCTGGTTATGATTTTAAGCATTATTGAAATTTAAAACATTTGCTTAAAAGAATTTTGTGATGTGGTTTCATGTCGATTCGCATCACTGTTCTCTTACTTCTTTAAAGAGAACACTGCCTTGGTGACTGTGACAAGTTCTGTAACTGAACCTTAAATATACATTGATGTTTCGAAACTTAGTCATCTCAAACTTCATCGTCAAATTTCAGCGGGGGGGGGGGGAGAGACAGATTTCATACTACAATCTCCATGCATCCTCTGTGTTTCCTTTTCAAATTTTTCATTATGGCAGCATTTTCTGGATGATAGTTATTAGCAGGTTAATGGATCATTTTCAACATGTTGCCCCCTTCAATCACTTCTGGAGCGTTTACAGAAATTTATTTCGGAAGGAGTCAAGCCATGTATTATGAAAATGTTCCAAATTTAAGTCCGAAAATATTAAAATCCTTACTCACAACGAGCAGTTTCAAATTTATTTCCGGTTTGGCCCGGGAAGCTGCACCCTTAAATACACCCTTGAATCACTTGCTCTAAATACTTGTAGATTTTGGCTGTGAAGATATTTAAAGATCTATATTTGTAAAGGCAATGTTTTGGACTTTTTTGTCTAAGGGATAGAATTATGTAACACATACCTCATTTCTTAACGTATGACTTTTACATTCAGCTGTGAAATGTGTGTTGTGTGTCAAATTTAATTTCTAAAGCAAAGAAATACAAAACATGCTGAGCCAAATCTTTGATGGTAGTGTGTTTCTACTACATATGATAGTTATGGAGTCATGGCGCACATTATTTTTTAATTCTTTTACTGCCTAATTGGTCACTTCTGTATTCTGCTTTTTATATGTTGTTCAATGTATTAGTTTGTGATCTGTTATGTTTCCAAAGCTGTTATCTGTAATGAATGTTTTAAATACGCAAGCATACTGTAGAATTGATTTTAAGGATTATTCAGTATGAAATCTTTTAAATTAATTTTTCCGAAACTGATGTTGCACTTGATGATAGTAGCACTTCGCAAAATCCATGTACTATAAGGAGGAATTTAGTACCTTATATACTCGTGTATAAATCGAGACAGGGGATCAACTTATACGTGGGGCAGAATTTCCGAAATGTTCCCAAACAATTCTTGAGGGGAAAAAACCTCGAAACTGTGAACATTTTCCCAATTTTAGTCCACCCCTTTTAAACAGACGCTAAAGAGGTAAATACTTACACAATCTGTTATAATTCTCATTGGTCTGACTTTGAAATAAAGGCTAGTACTTTCAGTAAACGACCGATTACACGAAAAGTGCAGAAATTACCGAATTCGTGAATTTTCACGATAGTCGCGAATTAATGCTCATTTTTTAAAATTAATGTCATTTGTCTACAGCACAGAATTTAATAATTACAGGGATACCCCCCCCCCAGGGCATGGGCTCAAACACCCTAAATATCGAGAAGAGCCCCCCTCCCCAAAAAAAGCAAGATCCCCCCTAAAAAAGTGAAAAATACCCCTCAACTAATCCCTCCTAAAATTTCAATGGCGCAGTCTGCGCCATGTTAATTAAAAATAAAAGCTGCAAGTAACGAAATCGTAACCGTGAAATTGAGATCGTTTACAAAAATCGCGATCGCAGAAGAAAGCCTTTTTTATGAAAATAAATAAATAAATAAATAAAAATCTGACGTTTCTTGACATAAGAATTTTTTATTACATTTCATTTCCCTCCTTTTTATAACGTTTATCTTCAAAATTCACAACAAAACGTTCCTTTTTTTTTTTTTTTGCGAAAGTAGGGGCTCGATTTATACACGAGTCTATGCGATATTCATTTACTCATGATCAACTACAGAAAGTAGCGGCTCGATTTATACGCGAGTTATTCATGATCAACTACAATTGACTCCTTTTTTGGGCAGTTTTTTAACTTTTATTTTTTGATTTTCTTGTTATGTACATTTATTTTACTTCTGTTTTTTATGTGGATGGTTATTATTTCATGAAACAGATTTTAGTTTACAGCAAATGCTTGGAAATTTTTTGGATTACAGACGTGAGAAATTGCAAATATATTCTGTATAAGTAATTCATCAATTAGTTTTTAACAGCTTTTATATTGGGACAATCTAAAAATGTTAAAGCCAACTTTCTGTCGCATAATATTTCATAAAATTAAATTGCTATTTGACCCACTGCATGATATTGCTAATTTTTGAATTTAATTTTGTAAAATTATTTAGTGTAGCTATTTAAAATTTGTGTTTAATTCTATAGAATGTGTTCTGTCTGATTGCATTGTTTAAAAAATATTAATCTGTGGTGCTTGTTGATAATACATTTTTGATAATTTTAGGGTACTTCACAGCATTTTGGCATCACACATTTGCCAAATTAGGTGAAGATTGGGTATTTCTTGCTGTACTTGGCATTCTTACCTCCTTAATTAGTTTTGGCATGGATTATGCAATAGCAATATGCTTAAGAAGTATGTTCCCATTTTGCATTTTGCTTTTTTTACTTGTGCATGCAATCAACTAATATAAAGAAGCATCATTTTCAATCATAACCAGATTGTGATATATAAGCATATTTTTGAAGCTGTTGCATTTTAGATATTTTTTTTCTGTAGTATTATATTGATGGCTATGTAACAAAATGCGTAAATTTTAACGTTGAATAATAAAACAGTTTAAGTATTAGATTTGAAAAGTGTCAAAGTTCACACTGAAATTAATTTTGAGGCTTATAAACATTGAATATGATTTTAAAAAAATAATAATAAAAAATTAAAAAAAAAAAAAAAAGCAGAAACATTTTTCAAAGCAAAATTTTTTATAAAATTGTACCCATGTGGTTTTGGGAGGGTAGTCTTTTTGGATTTTTTTTAAATTTATTTTTCTTCTTACTGAAATGATTTTTTTTTTCTTATTTAACTTGGTTGCTGGTATATTTTTGTTGAGAAAATTGAAATACTTTACCTCAGTAATACTTTTGACAGTTGGGACAAATATACAATCTCTGACAAAGACGATAGGGATGATTAATATTAACTCTTCACCGCCGTCCCTCGCCCCCGCCCCCCTTCTTTTTCTGGGTAGTGTTTCTAATTTGATAATCATATCAAATATTCTAACTGCAATTCGCGAATTCATTGTATTGGAACATGATTTTTTTTATTTTTAAATCAAGCTGAACAGAATACAATTTTCGAAATAGATACTTTTTTTTGGGAACAAAAAAAAAAAAAAAATTATTTCGAATTTCCACCTTTTCTACCCTTTATGTATTGTTTTTGATACTTGATTTTATTAACTTAGCATTTAAGAATAGTATTTCAGTGGCGCCATCTATGAGCATAATAGCTAAGTTAATAAATGAGGGGGTTAAATTTCGCGCATATAAGCTAGCCGATTTTGTCTCAAATTTATCATCATTATTTTTACCGTTACTTAATTATTTTTAAATAATATTTTCAAACTCGAAAAAATTTCACTGTCCAAATTTTTTTTCTCATCTTGTTTTATGGTTCTCATTCTGATTTTTGTGTAAATTAGTACTTTTAAGCAGTGTGCCAAGAAAAGTAGAGTTTTTCCCCCTTTTCTTTTATTTTATTTTTATTTTTTTTGTAAAGAATATTTTTTTTTAAATCAAACATTTGTTGCTTATAGTTTTTTTAAATATTATTTTATTCATAGTAAAATAAAAGTTAATTACTTTCGTAAATTTCTTTTGCTTATAAACATTAAATCATTTATTTGGGCTGTAGTATCTTCGTTTTTCAACTGGTGTTCTACATAAAACCAATTTACAGCTGTAACTTTTATTAAACTTTGAAAATTTTGAAACATGATGATTGTATTTTGTTTAAATTATGAAATGCTTAAAGCCCGAAAACACCAATTTATGAATTTTTTCCAAAACCAGTTTTCTTATTGAAACTTATATTTTAACGTGTCTAGATCATTTATGTAAGACATAAATTTCTTTTAATTTCCTATCTATTTTCTCTTACATCTTGAGACATAAAAAAATAATGTTGAATTTTTGCTTAGAAATGTAAGAGATAGTTTGCTAGTAAACTTACAAAAAATCAAGTAATTTTAAAAGAAATAACATTTCTAGGCTTATTGGCCATGGTAAAAATGGAAATGAAATTCCAGACGTTTCGTTAAGCTCTGCGGCTGACATCATCAGTGGATGAGTTCGATGCGACTGATGAGCTGCTCTGGTCACTCTGGTATTTAAAAAAACTGCTGGTGGGTGCCAGTTCCTGATTGGATGGCGTTCTGGAACTGACGGTGGGTGCCGGTTCCTGATTAGATGACGTTCACCAGAGTTTGCTTCGATACCAGAGCCACCGAAGCAGCCCATCAGTCGCATCGAACACATCCACTGATGATGTGAGCCGCAGAGCTTGACGAAACGGCTGGATTTTCTTTTCCATTTCGACCACATCCAATAAGCCCGGAAATGTTATTTCTTCATATTCACTCCAGCCAAGAAAACTTTAAGCAGTTTTTATCAAGTAATTTTGTATGAAAACCTTAAAAAATGTTTTATTAAATTAGAGGTCACCCTGTAAATATTTATCAGTGCACTTCATTCAGGTCATTGTTTAAGTGGATGGGTGGGGGTAAATTACCTTTACTCCCAACTTAAAAAAAATCATGTTTTTACCCTTAAAGAAGCGTCATTTTTTGATAAAATTATATTTGACCCCCCGCCCCCCACCGGAAAAATTCCAAATGACGGACCTGATTTCATTAATTTTAAAAATTTGCTTGCTCATCAGTAAGACACGTAGTTCTGGCTGTTACTCATATCTAACTTGAATTTAGATTGAAATTCATTCTCTTGATCTGTTGTGGAATATATTTCAGTTAGTTTTGGCAATTAATGTTTTCAATAGGAAAATTAAAAACTAAACAAATGCCTCAGATCATAGCACTTTACAACTAAGTAGCTACAATAAATGAAGTAAAAAATATTTGTAACACACTATAAAAAGAAGTTCCAAGCAAATTTTATATAACTTGCTACAGTTTCATTCCAATAAAAGTAAAAGAACAGCTAAGTTGTTTTATCTCTATTCTTTGATCATTACAAAACAAAACAAAAATATTAATATTAAAAATTAAACTGAAAAATAAAAATTCAGATTTTTGCATCTCAGTAATTATTTCTCAGAAGGAAAAAAAAAGTTTGCAGCTTTTCTTTTATATAACTCTTTAAATTTACTGAATGAAAATAATGTGTTTTTTTTTTTCTTTTCATCTCATTAATGATTTATATCAGCAATAAAAGTTTCTGCAACCACATGAAAAATAAAATGTTTTTATTCTCTATACTTTGCCGCAATCAATGACTCTACCATTGTTAATATTAAGTTTATTCAATGTTACAATGTTAAGGTCATTTTTCCTTCAGGCTCTGCCAGGATTGCATAGTGGCAGTTAAACTAGTTCTGGGGTTCAGGAAGTAGATCCAGAGGTCTTATAATTCCAGAAGTTGGAGACTCATTTTTCCTCCAACTCTGCAGCCCTGGGTTTTTGTTGTTTTCAAATTTCCCTTCTTATGCTAATGTTTATTTTTTATTTATTTATTTTTTGATTATTATTATTTTTTAATAGTTCAAATAAAGGGGAAAAATCCCTTTGGAAATGAGGTTGTCCTGTCGAAGATCTTTCTGAGAAAAAAGTTTTGTGTTTCAATTTGATTGTGATCTCAAGTGTTATTTTATAAGAGTAATTTGGCAGACTTTTCCCCTCATCACTTTTTCTACTTCTACATTTTCAGTTTTAAACTTTTATTGATTTGTCTTTGTTTTAATCCTTCTTTTTCTTTTTTTTAAAAGTCTTTTATGGGGAAGTAGGCTAAAAAAGCTGGTTTAGTTAATTGGACAGTTCAGTTAATTAATTGATGCTCTACTTAATGCAGTTTTCATTTCGTTTTTCTTATAACATCTCTTTGCTGCCCCCATTATTTATTTATTTATTTATTTATTTATTTTGAACCAAATTTATTTCCTGATTTTATTAGTGCTGTGAGTGAAATTTTTTCTTTCATAAAAATTTAGATTTTTTTCGTAGCTCGCATCTGGTTATATCGTGATTTGGCTAGGCATCCAGTGTTACAATACTTGGCGTGGATAGCATTCCCTCTCACTTTGATTCTTTTTTCATCTGGCTTTGTTCATATCATTGCACCCCAAGCAATAGGTAAGTAGTTTAATTTTGCACTTTCAACTTCTATTATGTTGCATTTTCCCCATTTTGAAATCTATGTAGTAAACGTTTCTTAAACTTGCTTGATTTTTTAAATATCATAATGTTATTAGAAAGATACCAGATACAGTGGCGGATACAGAAAGCAATTTTAGGGGAGTCATGCTGGGGAATGCCCCCAATAAACAAACCTTCGGTTTTGGGTACGAAAGATTTCTGAAACTGCTTGGAGGACAATAAAAAGCACCAAATCGGCCAGGAATAAGGCACCTACTTTTGATGAACATTGCAAATAAATTTCATAAGCAATGAAACAAAGTAGTAGTTCAAATATTTACTTTAAAAAAATTAATGAATTGTAAAGATACTGTTGCCATTGTTTACGTTTTATGCTTGAAGCGTTTGAACACAATGTGAACGGATGCTGTTGTCGACGACTTGGGGGGGGGGAGGGGAGAGTACTACCGCCACTGTATCAGTGGCAGATACAAGGGGACGGCTAAAACCCTCCCCTTGTAACTGCCACTGATCAGATAAACATATATATTTCTTATTTTCAATGCTGAATACCAGGCCAGGGAGGTCATTCCAAACATTTTCTACTTTCGAGTTCGAAACGTAACGTCAGAGCCGATCACGTGACGAGAAATCTCGCAAAGTGGTATTCTGAGGTAAAAAAATTGTTATTGCGATGTGGCAACGAGTCCAAGTTCCAGCCGCGATGGGGGAGGAAGAGTTTTTCGCCGGTTTTGGCGGCGCGGGGGGAGGGGAGGAGGCACGTGATTTCTTCCAACCAATGGTCTTTAGGCGCAGATACTTTTTGTTTTGCTCCATCCGTGCAAGATAAGGTGTGAATTTTGACGATTGGCACGCTAATGGCACATACTTCAAAGAATACGTTTTACGTTGCAAAGAATCACATTGAAATAATTTTAGATTTTCTAGAAGCAAATCCAGAATTCATAAAAATAAATTCACCGAAAATTTTACAAAATAGTACACAAAGGAAAAATGAGCCGAGGGCTAAAGGTAAGTCATATTTTATGCATACGAGTATTTCAATATTACAGTGTCTAAAACAAAAATCGAAGAGGGGAAAAAAGCCAATACATACATGAGAAAAAAAATTAACCGTACATTTTGTTGATTTATAATATAAAACCATCTATAATAGTAAGAACGTCTTGTATGAAATATATTTTTCCCGAGAAACTATAATCAAAATAATGATAATAATAATAACTTTAGAAAAAATCATGATATCAAAAAAAAAAATCCTAACTGTCATAAATGCAGACGAAGAAATATTAATAGTCCGTAATCGGGGATTGTATATTATGTTGTTGTTGTGTCTCGTGTCGAATGTGAAAGGTTTAGCTGCATCCAAAAGTCTTGATGAAAAAATCTGCTAATTCAAATTGAATATAAAACACTAAAATGCAGGGGGGGGGGGGCTAGGTTATGGCGCTGACTGCGCTATTGAATTTTTTAGGGGATGGTGGTGGTGAGGGGTATTTGTTTATTGGGGAGGGGCTCTTGCTTTTGTAGGGGGGAGTCTTTGCGATATTTGGGGGGAGGGGCACCCCTGCAACATGTAAAAGGTTTGTTGGGCTAATTGAGCTTTTGGGGATGAGAGCAGTCATAACAGAGTATACAATCTTCCATATTAGGATTGGTAATGTAAAAACCAACCTTTCCCCCCGCTCAGTTGTAACTTGTAATTATAGCAACAATCTCAGTATCAAAGACATATTCCAGTTGTTTTCTCTTTTTCTTTAAAATTATAATTTAATAAGCATATGCTTAAATAAAAAGTTTTATTTCTTCATTATTCCTGTTTTCAAATTCCATTTTTTCTAGGTATTGTTTTCCAAGACCCAATCTTAAGATATCTTCAAAACAGTACTTTTTTAGATTTCCTTTTCAAAACAAGCAACTTGTAACTATGATTACATAATTTCATCTTTATCTTCAAGATTAAAAAGTCAAAACAGCAATCTTGGTTATAAGATCAGTTTAAAATGAATAAATACTCTGCTTCTGTAAATGTATATTGAAAAATATTCATAAAGGGAGTAAGATTTTTTAATCATCGTTTCACTTCAGCTGATAAAGAACTTTAAACGTTCAACCCAAAGGAAAGATTCTAAATTGAAGAAGAAATGAAAAAAGGAGCAATCGGGGCGAAATGGAAAATCAAATTTTGGAAACAATTTCCCAGAAATTACCAGGCTTTGTACTTTTTTGTAATTAGTTAATCAATATCAAATTTCAATAAAGAAAAAAAAAATTTCTTACAAATTAAATTCAATTGAAATTGAATAATGACAGTAGGTAACAAATAAAGAATTTAGGGGAAAAAAGGGGGAGGAGGGTTTTACAGCAAAAGAAGACAGAAAAAAAAATTACATTCGTCAGTGGTGTACCTAGCATGGGTGACAGACGGGGCGGTCATTTGTGATGTCACCGCCCCCCCCCCCCCCTTAAACGCAAAAAAAGGGGGATTGTATATTCTGTGTAAACTTGAAATTCATACAATTTTCAGAAACAAATAGTACTTTTGTGAAACAACTAAATTTTAAGTGGGATAATGTACAAAAGACAAATAAAAATTATGAACGCTTTTTATATAATTTGCCCTAGACGCATTTGTGCAGGCCGTCAAGCGGTCAAAACCAATAAAGGGGAGTAGAAAATTCATAGCTCCTTAATTTTTTCAAATGCATTATTTCTTGAAAATGGAAGTCCCCTATCCCCCCCCCCCCACCCAACGGATTTGGTTAAAAGAAAATGAAATCCATGGAAATAAAGAACCTTAGCCGAGAATGCATTTTTATTCATAAACTGACATCTTTTGCATTGAAAAAGGAGCTCTTAATGTATTTAAAACACGTGTCTGCAATTTAATTCGGATATTTGTGCATTATAATGTTGTGAAACTGGGTTTAAGTCTTTTAAGCATTGAAAACTTGTTGTAAAGCGAGAAATGTTGCATATATACCTATTTTATGTTTGCAGTTATAACTCTCCCCCCCCCCCTCTCTACCCCCCCTGCACCATTTGTGGGGTTGGCCACATCCTAATTCGTTTTCTTCGTACCAATACCATACCTTTTAGAAAAAACCAACTCCCGTAGTTTTATTACGAAAATTTCACCGAAATCCACTTTGCCCCCCCCCCACCCCTTCTTCCCTGCAAAATGTTTTTGCAAAACTCCCGTTTTAGTGTCACAAAAATTGAACGGAAAACCACTTGCCCCTCAGTGCAGTTATATGACCCCCCCCCCTTTTCCCTGCACCATTTTCAGGGTTGGCAATATCCTAATTCGTTTTCCTCGTGCCAATACCTTTCAGAAAAACCAACTCCCGTAATTTTATCAAAAAAATTCCACTAAAAACCATTTGCACCCCCCCCCCCCCTCTGCACCATGTTCAGTGTTCGCAACATTCAAATTAGTTTTTCTGAAATGTATTGGCAAGCGGAAAACTAACTCCCGTTTTTGCGGCACGAAAATGGAATGGAAAACCACTCCCCCTGTACAGTTACGACCCCCTTGCCCCCTGCACCATTTTCGGCGCCGGCAAAATCCTAATTCCTTATTTGTTATCCTCCTGCCAATAAATACCTGTCAGAAAACTTACTCCCGCAATTGTATCACAAATTGACTAGAAAAACCAGTTGCCCCCCCCTGGTGCAATTTTACCCCCCCCCCCCCTTCCTGAACCATTTCCAAGATTGGCATTATCCAAATTCGTTTTCCTCGATTCAATACCTTTCAGAAAAACAAACTCCCATAATTGTATCACAAAAATCGCATAATCTCACCTACTTCGGGGCAGTCGAGATTTCACTCGCAAGTAAAGGCGCGAAAAGTCACTTTTTCCCCTTCTTTTGGAGCTTAGAATACGAACTTGCGAGATTTAAACTGCGAGACTGCGATTTTCCTTAAAGCGCCATCTAGTGAGACGATCAGAACTAATCTCGCAAGGTGAATTTCGAGCTTGGAATAAGCACCCAGAGTGTTTTTCATTTGTTATTATTATTATTATTATTATTATTTTTTTCAATTTTGTTTTTGCCTTAGTGTGGACATATCGTCTGTGATTTTTGGATCATTTCATGCCAAATCTGTAAGTGTGAGTGAAAAGCTCATACTGGAAAAACTTTTAATAAGCAAAACCTCCACTGTGTTGTAAAAACTAGAGCTTGAGAAGCAATTCTGAAGAAAAAATATTGTTTTGATTTTCATCAAGAAAAAGCTTTTCGAAAAAATGCAGTAGCATTCTATCCAGCTCAGCAGGGACAAAGTTCATTAACATTAACAGATGATGAAACATGTTGCAACAAACGCTAATGAGCTTTCAATTCAAATGATTCCATTTTATATTCTTTTACTTGTTCCTACTATTGAGAAAAAGTAATCACTAGTAGTTTGCTTGTTTATTTTCTAGGATCAGGCATTCCTGAAATGAAGACTGTTTTACGAGGTGTTGTTTTGAAAGAATATCTCACTTTTCGGACATTAGTCTCAAAAGTTGTTGGTTTAACTTGTTCACTAGGAAGTGGACTTCCTATTGGAAAAGAGGTTTGTTTGCTAGTAAAATTTTAATGTTACGTATGTCTAACATTTATTTTTAATACTACTATCATTGGAAAAAGTCAACTGCTTTGGATATGAAGGTTTTCTGTTCATATTTTATTTATGGCTTAATTTGAAGTTTGTTAATAAGATCATCAGCAGAAACACTTTTTTTTTTTTCAATCTAGTTGATTAACATCCTTTCTATGTTTCTCGCTGTAATGATTTTGATAGAATGCTTCATGATCAAAATTTATTTCCCCCCCAAAACATCGTTGTATGCAATTAAATGAAAATATATGTATTTTCATTTTTTCTAACAATTTTTAGTGCATTTTAACTGTAGTTTTAATACATTTTAATATTATTTTTAAGGTTGAATGTGTCACACCTAGTGTAAATTGAAAGTAAATTTTGAACTGGGGAATGTTTATTGCTGTATTTTCCTGACAGTTATTGCAATCTTATGTTCACAAACTGTCAGGTATCTCTAAAAACATTCAATGCTGCAGAAATGAAGTGAATCAATACAAACAACATCCACACAATTTTTGTTATCTAAAGCCAGGTAACCTTGTCATAGAAATGCAATAAATTAGTAGCACATGATTTACCTTTCTTGAATCCATACTTCAAACTAGTCAACAGACTATTAGTCTCTAAGAAATTCATAATCTTAATTTTGATCAAAGTTTCTAAAATCTTACAAATCACAGAAGTCAGACATACAGGTCTATAATTCCCTGCTTTACCTTTAGCCCCTTTCTTGAAGAGCAGCATAATATTAGCCAGCTTCCTGTTCTCTGGCACTGTCCCAGATTTATAAGAAGCATTGAAAATAATTAAAATAACATCCACTAAATCCTCTGCACATTCAACTAAAATTTTGGGATACATATTCTCTGGTCCTGGAGTTTTAGTTGCTTTGATTTTTTTCAAATGAAATAGAACCTCCTCCCTGGAAAATAAAAAATCCTCTAGCTGTATCAAAGCTTGTGTATTGTTAGTGTCAACTGTTGAAAAATGCACAATCAGTTGACCCAGACGTGATGTGAACACACAACCTTCGGATATGGAGTCCGACGCGCTACTATAATGCCATTGGGTCATTATGATTGAACAGACTTGATCATGTTATTTCTTTAAAAAATTTTAGATGCACATTCTGTATGGCTTATCTTATGTTTTTTCATACTTATAGTGATGAAATTTTACTAACAGCTGGTTTGTGTCTTTTTTTAATTTAAATACTGAAAATTAGTAATGTTGAATCGGTTTCAAAATTACAAGGTCATCTATTGTATGAAATTACCTTCACTGACTGAAAAAAACATGCTATTTTACTATATATATATATATATATATATATAATTATTTTCTCTATTTATTTCCAGGGTCCATTTGTTCATGTGGCTAGCATAGTTGCCACTCTTTTAAGCAAACTTGTCACTTCATTCAAGGGTATATATGAGGTAATATTTTTACTTCTATCTGGTGGTCTCTTTATGTGTTGTTGTAAACTTTTGTTATTACTCATTGCTGTAATTTCATGGTTAAAAAAAAAAGTTGTAAATATCCATATATATTTTTTAAACTTAAAAAGAAGCTCCAAAAGTAGTCAGAAGTGAATTGATGGAGATATTAATTACAAACGCATTTTCACCCTAAATTGCTCTTTCCATGTGAATGGCTGGTCCAAGTTTTTCGAATTGAATATAGTTGGAAAGGTCTTAAAAAACTACCTTAAACAAAGTTTTTCACTAAGCGTCCGAGGTCCAATAACCTAAATCCACTAGATAAAATCTTATACACGTTTTTTAATTAGCCAAATACATAATTTTTAACTTTGACTCTTTTCATTGTTGGTAGCATGAAATATTTAGTTGTAATAGAATTTTTAAATTGCTCTTTCTACACAACAAATGCATTATACTGCTGCGCTAAGCGCAAAAGTCGTATCTGCAGCTGAGTTCAAAAGGAGAAATTCCGATTTAAAGTTTTGCACCTCCATGTATTTGATTCCGATGATACTTTTCAGATTTTTCAAAAAAATATTTCCCACTGTAAAACATTTTATTTAAGTGAAATATGTGACAAAGAACCACTTGGTGGGCATAACTCAATTTTGATAAAAAGTGCAGATACAACTTTTGTGCTTAGCATGGCTGTATAGTGCTTTGAGGTTGGAATGCCTGTAAAAACAACCCTTTAGGACATTTACCCCTGTATACAGTTCTAAAACGTGAGGCCCCAAAATTGATTAGAAAAAAAAGCTTGAAGCAATTACAAGTTAATGAAAGTTCATTTTTATTCGCTTTTTCATGCAACATAGTTAGTGTGAAGAAATTGCTGAATAATATTGTTACAAATTCTGTAAATAATAATTATTGTAGTAACATAACCTGTAAATAGTTTCCCGTAATGAATATACAGCCCCTATACATTCGGCTGAAGTATACGACCCCCTATTTCTTTTTTGTTCATTGATAAAATTTGATAACGGTCTACTATTTTCGAGAAGCGTTTGGAATCTTGTGGAATATTTGAGAGATTTCTTTCGATGTTTATAAAAGCGTCCCGCGTGATAAAAAGTTAGTTTTGATTGAGAATTCGAACTGAGAGTGTATTAGCTCTGTTTATTGCGAGGCATTTCGCTGTGTTGTTTTTCGTATTTGGAAGTAAATACGTGTGTAACCGTTGAGTTTACGGTGTGGTGTGATATTTGCTTAATTGCTGATGACTAATTTAGCAGTTGTTGACGATCTTTCCTGTACTTAGTGTAAATAAATTCTCTGTTTTTAATCAAGAACTGTGTCGTCCTTTCAAGAAAGTTGGAAGTCTCACCGGATCCGTTACAATATTATATGTTGCTATTTCTCCCATGAGTGTTGAGAAATAAAACTCTTGCATTTGTTTTTATTATTCAGGCGTTGTAGGTAACTACAGCCAAAATCTTTCCCTTTTGATTATGTTTTTGCAACTTTAATATTTAATTATTTTTATTTCTTTTTTTATTGGGTACTTTTAGCTTGAAATCAATTATCTTCTCCCCTCCTCCTCCCCAAAAAAAAGAAACACAATTTACCTATATTTTGCTAAATACCTGTATTTGCTATCACCATAAACCAACAACCACAAAGTGAAACTTTTGATAAAATTGGTAGAATTTGTTCATTTGATTAGTTTGATATTTTATTTTTTTAACAGCAAAGGTCATGCCTACTTACTCAATAATATTGAGTAAGTTGACTTGAGTAAGTAATCTTTTTATAAAGACTATTGTTTATGCATAAATTTTTACGCATTAACTTAGTTTTGCGGTATCATTTCATTCAGGAAGATTTCAATAATTGGGAAATCGGTGATCTTTACCTATTGGCATCAAATTTTCGACACCAATATCAGCGTGAGAAAAGTTTTACTTTGCATACATAAAGAAATAGTAGAGGAACATCTGTTTGCTTAGGGTTATCAATCAGAATACATGAGGCTGCCCTGCGTGAATGAAATTGCTCTTTAAGGTGGGGTTCTTGAAATTGAAACAGTTTGTAACATGTAGGAGGAAAGAAATGACAAGAGGGACACACAATGGGGAGAATTTGACAACACGCCTTGTTTGAATAAGAATGTTTATGAAAAACAGTGATATGTACCAAAGACAGGAGGGGGTGTGGTGCAGTGTGAAACTTTGTGACAAAGAGGGAAGTGGATCAAAAATGTTGAAAAAAAGTGTGACATCATTTATGCCTAGCCCTTAACCATAAACGAATCACAAAGGCAAACATTTTTTTAACTTGTACTATTATTGTTACGTCCAGTTTATGCAGGAAGATTTCTATAGTTAGGAAATTTGTGATCTCTATCCATTGGCATCAAATTTTTGGCACCAATGCCTGCACGAGAAATTGTTTTCCTTTTCATACGTAAACTAAGAGTCGGGAAATATATATTTGCATAGGGTTATACAAAGCAACATGGTATCCAAAGTAAAATTATTCATGCCAAGAATTTGATGACTATACCAGTATCCCAATTTTCGAAATATCCCTTTTCATTCATTTATTTTGAGATTAACATACAAAAAGCAAAATTGGAATAAATTAGTACTGTTTAGTATTGTAAGTACATGTAAAAAAAGAGTAGAAATAGAGATGTTGGAAACAGGAAATTTTCTGTAAGTTTTCTCAAATTTTCAGTTTTGAATACAGTCAAATTTGGACCGCGAGGCAAACAATAGTATATATTAATTTATTGATTGATTTTTTAGAATGAATCTCGGACAAGTGAAATGCTTGCTGCTGCTTGCGCTGTGGGTGTTGCTTGTAGTTTCGCTGCTCCAATTGGAGGTAACATTGTGCATGCATATTCTGTGATTTCTTTCTTTCTACTAAATGTAATTCATATGTATTTAACAGAAAAAGCAATTTTTCTATTTTAATTAGGAAATGTTTATCAAGTTAATCATTTTTCCAGCGATGGAAATCTGCCATTTGTTGGATTTCAACTTTCTTTTAAACGTTTCTTCCATTCAATGTCAAAGGTCTACTTTTTATATGCAAAAATGAGTTTCATAAGAAAATCTGGTGATGAGAGCCCCTTTCAAATATTATCTCACTGGTTGTTTCATCTAATTTAATTTTTTTGGAAAGTTCATTCTTTTAGGATGGAAGCATTTTGGGAACAGAACCAATTTTTGAAAGGGGCAGGCAACTTTAAAATTTTTTAAGCAATTTTAATACATTTTTATTTTTATCCTTTGGTTTGTATAAATTAATTTTTTCATTGCCTTGTTTTTACAAAGCATCATTTTATCATTTCCTTCATTTTCCATGAGTAGTCTTTACAAAGTAAACTCCTTTAAATTCACAAGAAGTTGCATTTTTTTTTTTTTTTTAGATTTTTGTGCACACATAAAATCAAGAATTAAATTTACTCATACCCGAAAACTATTGATAGTAAAAATTGACGTTAAATTAAGTATTTTTGGTGGTTAGATACGCTTATGTTTTTTTCTCTTTTAATTATTATTTCCACATGTTGTTTTTGTGCATAAGTGTATCTTATTTACAAATTGGGGCGGGTGGGGCACAGTGAGAGGTGGGGTCCAGTGAAACAGAGCTTTTTTTTTTATTTTCTAAATTATATTTGGTAAATGATGCTAGGTACACATGAACATGAATGTATGCGTGAACTACAAAACTGTTTATTATCACCATTTTGTTGGATTCCTTGAGTATTTTGTAAAAATGATTTGGTCTGCTGTTCTCATTAGAATTTTGTAACGGGCAAGCTGTAAAAAAAAGTCATTTTCCTGGCGCAAAAAAATGTAGTTTTCCTGGCATAAAAATTTTTTACTCTCCTGGCATTATTTATGATGCACCGGTAATACAATAGGATTTATTTCCAATACAGTAGCTAGAAAACAAGAGTATGATTAAAAATAAAAAATGCTGAATTTAGAAAACAATAAGTAAAAAAATGTAGCAGTCAAAAAATTCTATTCATTTATTTTTTTTCCTTGTTGGTTATACATTTTTTAATTTGAATGTTGCTTGAATAGGTAAATGAAGTTGCTCTTAATTTCTGACTTAGATAAATTAGAGCACAATTTTGTAGAATTATGTAAATATTTTTCTAAATTGGAGAATTAGAAATAACAAACAATGGAACTTAATGTGAAAATTGTCATTAGTATGTTGGTTTAGAATTTTAGTATAGCAATTGAAAAAAAAAATTTTTTGTTAAAATTACTGTCTGTCATTAGAGTGTAAGCTGTTCAGAATAAATAATATGAAAAAAACCTTTTTTAACGGACCAAGACTTGAAAGGATGTTTGCTATTTTGGAGTGTTCTTTAACTGAGGTTTTGCATAGGTTTTTGTTTTGTCACGCAATAAACATACTTTTTGATTTAGGTTACAGTTATTATTAAGTTAAATTTTTAATAACCTTTGATGAAACTCATTTTGTCATACTCCTGGTGCTGCTTGTCAATGTGTAAAAAATTTGACTTTTGCTTTGAGGGGTGTAGCATAGTTAAAGTGAGTTCCCTCTATTTTCTCTTAATAAGTTCCTAACAAGGAGTATGTTTTTTTTTTTTTTTTCAGATTTTTTAAAGCATTTTTATTTAAAAAAAAATTTGTGAATGTGAAATGTCAGGTGTTTGGAGAATCACCCAGCAACTTCTAAGGTATTCTTAAGGCAATACGATAAAACTACAAAAAAAAAAAAAAAAAAAAAGTTCAATAGCAGTAGAAGTTTCATCTATGGTTGAAAAACCAAAATATTTTAAAATAAACTAAGAGAGGAATGTACAAGTTCTGAATTCTACAGAGCATCACAACAACTGGGCTACATGCACCAAATGCTACAATACAAGGAAATAAACGGTAGCTTATACCTAAAACTAAGCTGGGGGTTTCGTCTATACTATTAGAAGCCAGAGGGCTACAATAATGGTACTCCACTGGACCCATTACCAACATATGCAAAAAATAAACAATACCTTACTTAATTTTCCAAGTAGACAAGACAAATGTAGGCCCACATACATAATGTCCGTTCGAGTTGTCAAAAAATAACAGAAACGCCAAAGAAATAAAAAATCATTTAATCCAGTCAGAAATTGCGTCCAAGTGCAGGCCAGTCTTCCGAAGAAATGCACCAAATGTTCATCCATAAACACGACCCAGATGCCTGGTTTCTCATGGTTATATCATAAGTCTGGGGATAAAGATGGTTACAGTGAAGAGTAGTGTTGATTAAAGGCAATATTTGAAAAAATATTTGTGATTAGATTAATAGGAAAATTATTATCAATAAGCTTATTTCTAAGCAAAGAAACCGCCACGTGGGTCACGTTTATGGATGAACGTTTGGTGCATTTCTTCGGACAACTGGCCCTGCACTTGGATTCGATTTTGGACTGGATGAAATGATTTTTATTTCTTTGGCATTTTTTGTTATTTTTTGACAACTGTAATAGGTATTATGTATGTGGGCCTGGATTTGTTTTGTCTACTTGGAAAATTAGGTAAGATATTGTTTATTTTTTGCATGTGCTGGTAATGGGTCCAGTGAAGTACCATTATTGTAGCCCTCAGGCTTCTAATGGTATAGACGAAATCCCCAGCTTAGTTTTAGATACAGTAGAAGACTGTTATAATGCACACCTTGGGACCAGAGCTTTTGCGTTATACAGGTTTTTGCGTTATATAGATCATTTCACAAATTTTGAAAACTAATATTCAGAATATATCTATATATTAGCACTTCAGAATGAGTTTTATCTGCAATGAGTATTAAAGCACCAATATTACAATTAGTTATTCACAAAAAAAATATGTTTCACAATCAGAAGAAAGTGAATTATCCTGCACTTCTGCTAGCTTCAGGGTTTGCATAACATCTGCATTTTCAAGAGCCATCTGGTAATTTCTGTTTACTGTGAGCACTAATTTTCCCTTAAAAGCTTTGAATTAAAATGGAAAGATGAGAAACTATTTCAAAATTTGATTTTCCTTACAATTTTAGTGGTTGCAAATCAAAAAAGAGGGATTTTTTAAACTTCAAAACATATTGTTTACTTCTGAAAAGTTGTGCGTTTTATAGAGAATTGCGTTATATAGGTCGGCGTTATAACGGTCTTCTACTGTATAAGCTACTGTTTATTTGCTTGTATTTTTGCATGTGGTGTGTGTAGCCCAGTGTTGTGATGCTCTGTACATATTTGGAACTTGTACATTCCTCTCTTAGTTTATTTTAAAATATTTTGGTTTTTCAACCATAGATGGAGGTTTCACTGCTGACGAGTACTGGCTCCATTTATTAATTATTAATTTTCTGTTCTCGATTCTTTATTTTGTGCTTTTGTAAACCACTGCGGTACGTACATTATGTAGTAAGAAAAGCAAATGCAACATAGCTGTACCAAAGACCACATACTGTACAGTAGATCCAGTTATGATGTTTGTAACTAAAAAAAACCGCAGATGGTGATGATTTATGCTGCGTCATCAAAACGTTATTCTCATATAATTTTAAATACACAATACAGTAGCTTCACTAGTTCTTTTAACGTTTCCATCTATGGCACCACCCCTCTTCCTAGTTTCTTAAATTCACAATACAAAAGCAGATTCCATTTTCATAATTTTTTGCATTTTGCTTAGAAACTATTCGGTGAACTTTTACGGATTTCCTTTTCTTGCTTTTTAATTGTAGATATGGAAAATTCACTCACACTTAATTGTCGTGCTACCTTCGACGCATTTTGCAGGTGCTCAAGCACATAATCTTTAGCTTTTCTTTAATTGTCAGAAACTTTCTCTTTTTCCTTCTATCATGTCAAACTTTAAATGAAAACAGCACTCTTAGGTGTCATTATATTTCATCAACTTTCCCATATAGAATGAAAAAAATAAATAGAAAATGAGGAGTAGAGTTATTTGTATAAGCGATGTTCAGACTAGTACGGTGTGTTAACTTCCCGCTCTCAGTGAGGCTAAAGGGATGAAGGTCCATTCACGAAAAAAAATTTAGTAGCCAATAACAAAGCCAATACTTACGCACCACGATTCCCTTCGGAAAATTTTCGTGTTGTGGGCAAAGAATTTGCTTTGGAAAAAAATTCTTAACCAGTGAAAAAATCTTGTTATAGCCATTTCGCGTAAGTCGGATGTGTAGTTCAAGGCGATTTTTCCCAACAGGAATACCGTGGCATTCCTGAGCTCTGTCTGGTCTGATGAAAAAGACTCCTGCTCTTCTCTATCCAAATTAGAGTTGGAAGAGCCATCTGTGTAGGCAATCGTCAGATCTTGAGTTGAGGTTGCAAGTTTTTCAATGGTATGGTTGTCTTTTTCTTTGATTATTGCTGTGGGTTCATTCTTGGTGCAAGGTCATAAGAGATTTAAAAATATTTTAGTTTGGGGGAGAGGGCACAGGAGGTTGTAAGGCTCTTTAGAAATTTTAAAAGCCTCATATTTGAGATTGATATCATTCCGTACATCATGATCAAATTGGAGGGTTGAGGATCTCTTCGATCTACACTTTCCAATCCATGCACCAAAGGTTCTACTTGAGATGTTGCGATCAGTAAGGGTTTGGATTTTGTTGGTAAATTTAATGGTTGTTAATTTTCTTCTGCTTTCCAAGGGGGCAAGGCCACATTCCTTTTCAATTTTGATGTTATTCATTGAAGAAACAGCTCCAATGATGATTTTAGAGACTCTGTATTGAACATTGTCGATCTTTTCTTTAACAGTAGGCCTTGCCGATGCCCATATAGGTGCTGCATATTCGAGAACAGGCCTGACGATAGAAGTGTAGGTATTCTTGAGAGTTTTTGGACTTGATCCTCAGGAAGCACCACAAAGTCTTTTGAGAATGTTAAGCTTTTTCAGTGCTTTATTTGAAACGTTTTCAAGGTGTTTAGAGAATCTTAACTCTGCATCTAGAGTTAGTTCAAGATACTTGGAGTTAGAAGTTTGTCTAATTTCTGAACCTAATAGCTTTAAAATAGGATGGAACAAATTTCTATTTTTCCTGTCTGTTGAGAAAACACAAAGGTTTGTTTTGTCTGGATTAATTTTAAGCTCAAGATGTTTGGACCAAATTTCAATGCCCTTCATACAGATATTAAGAGCTCTTTGTGAGACTTCGAGATTTGAGTAGGTGTGCCAGACTGCAATATCATCGGCATAAGAGGCAACAGTTATTTCTTTACTGATGTGGATGTCTATCGTATTCATGTGCAGAAGAAAAAGAAGAGGGCTAAGTAGTCGAAATTAGTGACTCAACGTATTTATTAAAGATAAAACTAGAAAACACTCATCCCCAAAATACTATTTTCATGCATAAAATTCTTTTATGTATGATGCATATTTCTGCATGAATGAAAAATGTACTTTTTGTCCCCTGGTCTGAATTTTTATTGTATTTAAAGCATAGGTAACTCTTTTTTTGTATATGTTTATTTTTATACTATTCATTAAAATATTCAAAGCTCAGTTACATGGGATGTAGTTCATGAGAAAATATGTTACAATAACAACATATAATTCTGTATTAATTAGCACTTTATGGCATGCTACTACTGTCAATAAACTTACTTTTGGCAAAGTACAAGTTTCAACATACTGCAGCTATGTTGCAACACAGATGTGAAACATCTGTTTTTTGGCTATGTTCTGGTTTTCGGGAATAGAACCAATCATATTGATTCTATCCAGTGTTTTTTTTAATTTTATTTATTTTATTTTTTTAAGTATTAAATAAAATTTGTGTGCAAAATTTCTTATTAGTAATATTTTATCTGATTTTTTTTCAGGTGTTTTGTTTAGCATTGAAGTAACATCAGTATTTTTTGCTGTAAGAAATTATTGGCGAGGGTTCTTTGCTGCATGCTGTGGAGCTATGGTATGGCGCCTACTTGCTGTATGGTTTAAGGATGAAGGTGTGTTTAAAGTTATTTATTTCTAAAGAAATATTATTTCATCAAATTCAAGTTTTAAGTCGAGTACATATTGATACAACCTTTCTCTTTGTCAATAAAAATTGAATCTTGTAATGTTTGAAATATATTTTTATACATATTCAGAGTGGTTAGCTACCAGAAAATTTGAGAAAAGTCCGGGAAAATTGTAGTCCTGAAAGAGCTAATGCTGAATTGCATATTGACCAAAGGCTTTTCCATTTAAACTTCTGTGAAAAAGTGTGTAGTCAATTGTTTATTGTACAGGGAAAATTTTCTAGTGGAGAAAATAAAAGAACACCATATCTTTAAAACACAAAGAAAAATTGATATTTTTATGAATTGTAAAAGTACCAAACAAGTGTGCTTTGGTTCACCTTTCCCTTAAAAAAAAGGGGGAAAGGACTAGTGTTCAGCTCTCCAACTGCATGTTATAGGAGATTCTTTAAATAGTTGTTTTCATGAGAATGCACTTTTTATATTAAATTAAGTTTCTTCTTTCACAAGTAAATTTTTCTTAAAAATGGCTACAAATGTCAAATTTCCCTTTAATACAGATTAAATTAATATTTATTCAAATTGAATCAAAAGGCTTAGTTTTTTCTGCCACCATTTGAATTTTTTTTTTAAATTTGTTACTTGTTGAATTTTTTTTTTTTTTTTTTTTTTTTCAAAACTATACATTCGACTCGCTCTACAACATGACTCAACTTACGCCAAATAACTATTAAGCGTGTTTTTCATGAGTAAAGAATTTTAGAGCTAATGCAAATTCCTTGCCCTCAACTCTAAAATTTTTCATAAGGAAGTAGCAGTGCATGAATATCGGCTTCGTTATTCGGTACTAAATATTGATTTCATGAATGGATTACAGTTAAAATTTAAGAAAATCAGTAAAAAATCGGAAATTCCTTTCAATAATGAAGCTTGTGAGTAAGGTCTAAGCAAAGTATAAAACATTATGAAAGTGGAAGCTGCTCTTGTATTGTGGATTAAAGAGACCAACAAGAAGGTTGTTACTATACATGGAAACTTAATAAAGGAAAAGGCAATGCAACTGTATTTAAAAATCGATTAGATTATAGTGCAGCATTTTATTATACTCTACATATAGTACTGTTTTTATGTCCCTCTCTCCCGTTAATCATTCATTTGTTTTTGTGCATCTGAACGGTATTTTATGTTGAATAAAACAGGTTTTTTTAATACTATAAAATTTCAGTTCCATATGCAAGAAACCATAATATATAGTTAAGAAATGGTTTAGGGCAATTGGAGGGGTGTTTATAAGCATTTAAAAGAATTGGGAATGTTTCTAAAAAATTTGTATATATACCATTTTCTACAACACGAAATTTTGACTTAACACAACTGGTCTTGGAAGGTCACAACCGTTCCTTCGGGCAAGTTAAAACTCGACTGTATTAGTGTTTCTTTGCTTCAAAATCGCTGTGGGGAGAAGGGGGGAGAGCTGCGCCATTCTAGTAGTTTGCTATTTTATTTATTTTATTTTTGGCATTCACTGAACAAGGAAAAAAAACCTTTTTTCCATGAAATTGTTCCATATAATAATATTCAAAATCATAAAAGTTACACAAATAGCAATAAAACTTACTACTGTTTGTGCAATTTTGCTTTTTTTATTTGTTGATTTTATGATGTTGAGTTTTTGCACAAACGTAAGTTGTTTTATTTATTTTGTTTTATGTGTTTAATTATTTCCTCTGAAATATTGTATTTTTAACTAATTTTTATATTTTCTCCTACATGGAAAATCACAGTTTGCAATACTAGCACATTTTTGGAACTGTGAAACTATGTTTTAGCATATGATTTTTCCTTATCATACTTTTAACAGATCTAAAAGAGGACAAAACAAAGCATAATACAGAAAATTTTAAACTTATGTGCAAAAAATAATATGCATTTAAAACAGTAAATTTATTGCTCATCTTGAAATAAAATTTACAAAATGTGAAAGTATGTTAAGTTTACAAATCTAATTTTGTTCATTATGTTGTTCACTGGTGGTGATAAAGTAGGAAGTTTCCTATTCTCAACTATTTTAACTGTATGCAGCACAAAACATAAGGATGAGACTTATGACTATTCTCCGTAAGTCATTCCCTGCTGTGCATTATTCATCAACCTTTGTTTTTATTACCATTAAAATAGTTTTTTTTTTTGTTTTGTTTTTTGCAGGTTTTTTTTTTTCTCTGAAGGTATGGTATTTACCTAGTAAAATTTTTAATAGTTCCATGTCTGGTGGTTAGGACAGCTAGATATGTTTGCCATAGGTGATTCATTCAATCATTGGCATGGATAAAAGCTGTTTAGAGTAGCTGTCTCCCCTGTCTAGATTTTTACATCTTTGTTGTTCACAATTTTCTGGGTTTTTTTTCGAAAGAATGCAGACAAAAATCTGTCAACATCGCAGAACTATGTCATTCAAACATAAAATACTTGTACAAAAGTCAAATATCAACTTCTCCTAGTCTTGTGTGAAATGTTATCTATTTTTCTCTGAAATTTCAGTAAAAGTTCTTATAAGGAATGCAGTTTTTTTTTAAATAATCAATTATATGTTTTTTTAAAAATGGTACAAAATCATATGTGTAAAATTGAGGGTTTTTTCCCATGTATCATTCCAACAAAAGTGAGGACTTTTGCTGAAATCAATATACAGTTATTATATATATATATATATATATATATATATATATATATATATATATATATATATATATATATATATATATATATATATATATATAGTAGACCCTTGTTTTACATGAGTTTATTTTACGCGGATGCGGCAATGCAAACAGATAACATTTTCCTCTCTTTCAAAATCCAAACTCCTAAAGATTGCAGATTACACATAGTAAACTGCATTTTGGTATGCTAATAACCCCCTGGAGACATTTTATGCAATTGCTTCCAGAGCTCCTTCCAGAACAAAATTATTAAGCTCACGCATTTCAGAACTCACTAGAAGAAGAGCTTATATGAGTGACAATTTAGTCCGAAACCAACGAGGATACCGACTTCAGTGACATACAACCAAAAACATTCACATTGAAAATTTTGAGCCATTCCTAGACAATAGAAATTATCTTTCTGATTGGTTAGTGAAGGATGATTCTGTCATGGAAATGACACAAGTGATCATGGATGCGTTAATGTTCTGCAAAGAATTACGGAGAAAATTTCTTAATAACTGCCAAAAGACTATCATAGCCATCTCCTTTTTATAAACAGAACATAAAATTAGTTTATGTTTTCTTTATACATGTTGTGAATAAAAATCGATATAAGTACACATTATACTTATTATACAATTAGTCATGACTAGAATGAAGTATTTTTTTTATCTACGGATCCTAACCCCTATTTTAACACTACTATTAAGTTTTGATTTACGCGGCATTTCCGTGGAACGTAACCCCCGCGTAAAATGGTCTACTGTATATATATTTGTACTTTGTCAGTTAATTGCAATAATGCCTTCACTGTTGAAAATTTCTAATATATAATAACTATAAACTAATGTATGATTCAAAATATTTCTTTTTTTTTTTTCAGAAACTATTACTGCTCTTTTCAAAACGAATTTCTCTGTTGATTTTCCATTTGATCCACAAGAATTGTTAGCATTTGCTTTGATAGGGTAAGTTATGAATGATGTTTTAAATCATGTAATTTACTACTTGTTAGATTCAATATATTGTATTTTCTCATCTCGATATTACAAGTTACATGATTATTACTGTTAAACAGCATCACATTTTAGTGTGTGCTGTCATACATTTTAGTGTTTGCTGTCATACATTTTAGTGTTCAAACTAAGCCATTGTAAGCTATTAAAAGTTTCTTGTTTACTACTTGTAACAACTTTTAAAAAATTGCATAATCTCACTATTTTAAAAAATGTTTCCCTCCCTTCACTGTGTTGTTCTTGCTTATCCTCACTGTCTGACGGAATCAGACAAGATCCAGGATCCTGTTGATTGTAAGGAAGTCGAAGAATAAAAGGGGATTGCTAAAGAGATCCTCCCTAGAGAGTCCCATGCAATCCAAAATGTGAACTGGAGAAGCCTGATGACTTAGGTTCTTGGTGCAGGTGGTGAAAGTTTTCTTTGCCTTGTTGAAAGTGAGGCACTTGATGTGACCACTAGCAAGTCTTGAGAGAACAGTCCGGGTGCGTCTGTCACCTGGGAGGCCAAAGGACAAACCCGGTTTTGATCCCTTGTACCAATCATAGATGGGGGTTTTCCAATCCTCCAAGATTTTTTTATTTTTCTTGAGAGTATAACCCCATAAAGGTTGGTGTGGATGGAGCTGTTGGAATCCTGCAACCCTCCTTAGCAAGATCATCAGCCATTTCATTCCCATGGATGTTCACATGAAAGGGTATCCATTGCAAATGAACATCATGATTAAGAGAAATGAGCTTTAACTTAAGTAGAATGGATTTGCTGGTCTTGTCCCCAACAAGAAGCCAATTACTAAGATGGTGGAAAGAACTACGGCTTTCAGACAAGATTCATAAATCACTATAATCCTCCTCAGAAAGAATAGCTTCTAGTTCAAGGTGTATTGCAATCAATTCACTTCTGAAGACGGAGCAGTGATCGGGATTACCATGAGAAAGAGTCAAGTTGGAATGAGAAGTCTGCATAAATATGCCACTACCTGCAAGGTGGTCAATTTTACTACTGTCTGTAACAATTTTGAGGGCATTGTTAGGAATTTGGTCTAGGTTTTCCAAGACCAGTTTTTAAAGATGTTCTGGGATGTATTCTTTCTTTTTAGCAAGAGAACTTAAGTGAAAGTGCACCCTGGGAGTCTATCTGCAGGACTCAAGCAGCATTATAGCGAGTTGGGTTCAACTTTACAATTAGGTAGCTGTAGAGAGGCGGCCAGACTGAAAGGGTTGTTTCTCTTTAATCTTTGATGATTACTCCAGCTGTTAAGATACATGGAGGTCTTGTTGTCGGAGCCATATTCTTAAGGTTGGTTTTGGAGCCCAACAATAAACTCGGAAACATACTCAAGAGTAGGTGGAACGAAAGTCATTTATGTTGTTCTAAGGGTTGTTGCATCAGTTCCCCATTCGCTACCCGCAATATATAAAAGTATGTTTAGTTGTTTTCTTTTTTTTTTGAAACAATGTGTTCAACATGTTTGCTACTAATGCCATCTTGATCAAAAATAAATCCCAGATATTTGGGGTGCTTCTTGTAAGTTAGATTCTGTCCCTCCAGCTTTAGTTGTGGTTGGTAATTACATAAACGCTTATTGGTTGTGAACAAGGTGGCAATTGATTTACGAGGATTAAAACTAATTTTGTATTCTTTGTTAAAACTGGACACAGCGGCAGGAGAATTATTAATTCTCGATTCAATGTCTTTAATATTTTTACCTGAGCTCCAGAGTTCAATATCATCTGCAAATAGTCCCACTTTAACCTCTGTGTGTTATATTAGATAGTGGCTCAAATTATTTAACCTAATGACTTGCTTATAACTTGCAAACTTTCGAGCTAATGTGTTATACACCATTGAATAGATCGATGTCTCAGCTTTCCAAGGGCTTGTTCTTAAAGTAAGTTCCATTTTGAAGTTAATTAAAGAGCAAGTACAGAAAATCTACCACCTTCACATTAGCTTTCAACATTGCTCCCGTAATTTTCCAGGCATTAGCCATAGCGTGGTACAGGCTTTTGTGAACCTTCTTGCAGAATGTTGCCACCTGTGTAGTTAACTATGGGGTAACATGTTCTTTGAGCTCATCCTCACTTTTGTACCACCGACTGCCAAGGAAAGACTTCAGATGCCGAACCAAATGAAAGTTGTTGGGAGCGATGTCGGGGCTGTTGAGAGGATGGTTAAAAACGTCCCAACCAAAGCCCTGTAAGTGTCCTCATGATTGACTACATAGGTGGTAATATACCTATTATATTTTGAAAACCTATTTTACAAATAGGTTTTCAAAAACTTGTACCATGCTATGACAAATGCTTGGAAAATTCCAGGAGCACTGTCGAAAAATAGCCTACGGATGATAGATTTTTGTGCAATAAATTTCTTTGATCTATCTGTACTTGTTCTTTTTTTATTTCAAAATAGAACTTACTTTCCAAATGACCCTCGTAATATGTCATTTCATCTTTTGACAGAAAGGAAGAAACACTAATTAAATACTTCAGCTGCTCAGCCATTGTCACAGCTGACAATCTAGTAATGGACTTGAAAACTGGCATTATTAAAAATGTATGAAACACATAGGCGGATTTATGGGGGGGGGGGGGGGGGCGAGGGGGCAATGCCCCCCCCCAGTCTTGGGAGAACTTTATATATGGTAACAACAGACTTTCAAGAATGTGAAAAGAAAAAAAACCATGATTTTTTTCTTTTTTTGAAAAGTTCAGAAGTGAAAATAAAGAGAATAGCGACTGTCCTTTTCTGATGGGGGGGGGGGGGGGGGCACCGTACACTGTTTTACAAAGAGTGAAGCTTTCACCGGGTTGTTGAAATGTGTTGAAAGCGACTACTTTGAATTGAAAACCATTAGAGCAAATATATGAGAGAAAATATAAGTATTCAGCCGCTATACTTAAAATAATCAACGACTGTTTTAACAAATTGGAAACTAAAACAAAGATTTAAAAAAAAAAACTGGATTTACCTATAAACTAAACAAGCTATAGTTGAGGGCACCCGCATTGTTGAAGGCCCCCAACTCCGGAAAATTTCATGATTTGTTCTTTAAAGAAAAGAAGAAAAGTACTTGAAAAAATAAATTCCTTTTAAAGTGCTTGAAAACCTTGAAAATTTGGAAAAGTGTGGATACAAACCATAAATTTAAAAATTCAAAGCAAATAATGGGGGGGGGGGGATAGAGAGATAAATGCCGAAATGTGTCATGTTTAGCTCCTTGCCACATCCTGCATCAAAAATATAAAAATCATGGTTCTCACGTTTCTGTAGCATATTACTTGAGATAAATTTTTGTGACTCACATGTTTCATATATTGCTGTTTATTTAATCCCGAATGCAGTAATTTTGGAAATTATTTTGTATTACTTGAGTTTATCTTACTTCTTCTGCATATTGTTAATCTGTTTAGCCCAGAAGGGAAAAAAAACACTACTTGTATTTTTTTTTCGTTTTTTGCACTACTTGTAATTGAAAATAAAAAGTTGTTGTAAAGAGAAATCAATAGTTTTTTTTTCTTTTAAATTTAAAATGTTGTTGTTGTTCCTGATGGCCCTTGGAACATCCAAGGTAATGAATAACAGAGGCGTTAATCCACTTTTGAGGCTAATATGAGCAGCTTCCGTTTGACTGAGCTCCATTTTAGGTGGAAGTCCGACTTTTGCTCAGACACATATGACAGATAGCACAATTCAGATTTATTACAATACAAGGAAATCAGAAGAACACCCAGGGCAGTAGGGGGGAATCGAACTTGTGCCTCTCTGCATGCAAGCAGTTGCTGAGCAATACCGCTTGGCCACCGAAGCCTCAAGCTTAAAATAGTTGTTTCTTACAAAGTTAGAACAATACTGTAAAACAGTACAATCAAGTACTAAATTTCAGAGATTGGAAAGGCCAATTTAAGTGCCTTAAATAATTTTAACTGTTCTCAAGTCCTTGAAACGGATTAGATGAGTCTTTGAAATTCCTAAGCAAAGTGTGCTTCAACTTTATTTCTTATCAAGTGTATAAATTATGAACTGTCCAAATGGGCCTATTTTCTAAATCTATACACCATTTCTTTTAAAGCATTTTTTTACTATTGATCATTTTGTATTTAATTCATTGTCGTATTTGTTGTTGGGTTGGAGGCGTGATCAAAAGCTGATTGAATTGAACCGACAGCCAAAGTAAGCAAATAAAAATGCATAATCTTCTATTCTTTCTCGCTTTTTCTCTCTGAGAACTGTTGTAATTGATTTGTCAACCCGAAAACATTTTTTACTGTGTATTATCGTAATTTGCAAAAGAGTGTTTTGCTATTTGTCTCCGAGATTTTAGTAGTCCAATTACCCCTTCTAAGGCTTCAAAATGAAGAATTTTTATATCTATTTTACAAAAATTCCTCCAGGGGAGAAACCCCCGGACCCCCTAAAATTGAAGATATTCTATCCCCTACTTAAAAGGGACTCCATTTTCCACCTTAGACCTTATGTATAATGCATGGGGGGGGGGGGGGGGGGGCTTTTAAAAAATGACCTTTTTTGCCACCACCGATGGAGAAGTTGACCAGACTACTAAAGAGACCCAAACCCTGAAATAGCTTAGAGGCAAGCTAAGTCTAAATCCAGCCAGTTGTAATCAATACAACTGATAATGCTAAAAAAAAAAAAATGCTGCCCCCCCCCCCCCAGGAACTCAGTTCTAAATCCGCCTATGATGAAACAATCAATTCTGTCTAGTGTTTTGTGATAGTATATATAGTATGCAAGTGAGCACAGGTTAAAATAATTAAAACAAAATGTAGTGCTGTAATTTGGATTATTTTGCTTCTGTGTGGTATGTGTAGTAGGTTACTTACTGAATGCTATTTTTTTGAATTTTACGATGAAAATCATGCCACATAAAGTTTACTACTTCTATTTGTCTTTAGAGCATTTTGTGGTTTTGCTGGTGCTTTATTTGTGTGGCTTCATCGTCAGATTGTGTATTTTAACAGACGGCACAAGAAAATGAATTCCTTTTTGCAGCGAAAGTGAGTTGATTGACCATTTTAAATAAAAGCTGATAGTCTGGATTTTAGTTTCCAGTTTTCACTTTTTCTCTTTTTGTTTTAATATAAGACTGCTTTATGCATTTATGGAAACAAGATTTAAGTTGAAATAAATAAAAAAAATTACAAATTTAATCTTTATTACGATATTTTTTTAAGCAAAATGTAGTGAATGTTCATAAGTATTCAGACTCAAGAGTAACATCTGTTAAAATGATTATTTTATATTGTGAATTGATGCATTCTATTTTGACTCTTATAAATTGTAGTAAATTTCAAATAGTAAACTGTACATAAAGAATGAACTGGTCAAATTACAATTAGCTCTTTTAGTGTCTTTGTATCATATAAAATCTTGTTTTTTTCCCCTATATTTAATGAAATTGTCCCTATAAAAAAAATCCTTATGTAAATGAATTTATAAATTTTCCTGTGCATTTGGTGTACAAAAAACTGGTCTAATAGGATATACGCACTGTGGTCTTAAGATAACCGAACTTTTTATTGATAGAATAAAGTAAACATTGTAATATGTTTCAGAGCTAATATTTATTCACAGTAGAATCCTGATCCATTTAACTCAAACAAAATTTTCTATGTTCAAGCAATTTATCTATAGATTTTTGAATTAGATTTTGGGAATGTTCTTTTGCACCTGTGCCATGTTGTTTGAATGGTTGGAGCATCATTATAGAAAGCTCCCTCATTGCAGTTTTCAGTTTCAAGAACAGGATCAACAGGATTGGGAACAGATCAATACTTGCATCCTCGATCACCCACCATATTTGTTTGATCTGTCTTCCTGTGACAATTTTCTGGAATAAGTGAAATACCACACTTTCTTTATTCTACCGCCTAAAAGTTCTGTTATTTTAGGATCACACTGTAATTTATTGAAATAAGGAAACTGGAATAAATTTCTATTGTGTATAATACATTTTAGACTCTTGTTTCCATGCTCATGGTGTACAATTTTGTAAATTCCTTATAAGTAAGAATTACTTCTTATTTATTTATTCATTACTTTTTTTTTTAGTAGCCCTAATATTTGAAACTTCAAGCAATTTTTTGTGAAACTTGTGTACTCGCGCAAATTTTTGCAGAGATAACGTTAAAACCTTTACTGTATAAAAAATATGACTGTCTGTGTTTTGCTCACACAAGATCTAAATAATATTACTGCTTGTGTGTCTTATAAGTAATGGGTCCAACTTGTAGTTCCTACTTCATCCGTTGGGCCCATTTCATTGGAACCATTGGTGTCAAATTTTGACAAATCAAGCTTTATTTTTTTAAACAAAAAATTGGGATGTTGACTGAAAGTAACGATCAACAAAATGCAGCATTATGCATAGTTATGAAGAACTGGCATTAAACAAATGAAGCTAGATGTTTGTTACTATTTGATCAGTTAGCTCTAATAGCAACTTATCTGTAAAGAAAAAGAATAATGCGTCTTTTTATCCAGATCCCTGCTAGTAAAAAGTTTAGAAATAGAAACAGAAGCTTATTTCAAGTGTGATTATACTTGTGCTATATGTAGAAGCATTTTGAGAGTAATATTGGAATAAGAAAAAAAAAAAAACCTTACATGTGCTCAAACTTCTAATTTTGCTATTTTTCTTTCAGCCGATTTATGTATCCAGCTATTATCACAATTGTAATATCTAGTCTGACTTTTCCACTGGGTCTTGGGCAATTTATGGCTGCTGAAGTAAGAAAATATTCGAATTATCAGTGAAGTGTCATTTGACTCTATTAATGTAAAAAGTTCACTTTTTTTTCAATAATTATCATTATGTGTGGGTTTTTTTTTTTTTTTTTTTTTTTTTTGTTCATTTAATTGTTAAAAAAATTTCAGGAAGTTATTTCGCAAGGCAAAATTTATCTTACGTTTTAACTTCATGTAGAGTATCTAATGATGTTGCTCTTTGCAAGTTTGTGTTGCATGTTTTAAGATGCTTTTTATGGTATGAGTTTCAATACTTTGCTTCATGTTTTTTTATGGGTTTCTATTTCTTTTTTACAAACTTTTTCAAAAGTACTTAAGATGTATAAGTAGTGTAATAATTGATTACACATAATTTAATAACATTCGGGAAATTCTTTAAATTTATCCAACCCATCTAGGGTGGACTATTGTAGGAAATGTATTAATTTTTCAAATTTCTGACTCACAAATAATTCTAAAACAATTTTTTGAAAATCGCATATGATTGATGTTTAATGAATATATTTACTAAGTTAAGATGTATGTTATATCTAATTTTATCACTCCTTTTACAATTATCTTCTCAAGTTATGAGATAAGTAGAAAACCTTTGATGGATTGTTGTGCATAGTAATTGGTTTGTTACTGCATATTTTTTAAACCTTAGGATGAAAAAAAGCTCTGTCCTACCTTTTTATAAAAATGCATTCTTAGTGCTTTTCCACAAGTCTGGCACATGGTTCTATTTATCCTCTTACATTTACGTGTCAAGTTTTTTAGTTAAGTAGCTATTTACACATTTTTATGTGAAATTGATCTGTTTACATTTATAGCTACAATTTTGAATAAAAAGGTTCTGTCTGCATCTTTCATTATTGTAGATGACCTTACTCCCTGAATAATAATTCAGATAGTTCCATAGGAAAAGAGGAATCAGCTACGTATTTATCTGCTGTGAGTTTGGTTGACAGATTTGCTGTTTGATGTCACAAATAATGACTCAGGTTCTGATTACACTGTGTACTAATTTTGAAAACAGTAGTAATGAGAATTCATGTGTGAAGCGAAGAAAGAAATGAGAGTGGAGAAGGCATTAAGAAGAAGGCAGAAAACAGATGTCTGAACTATATGTTAAACGTAAGACAAGTAGCAGATAAATCGTTTTAGATAAATAACTAACATGTGCAAAAAAAAAAAAAAAAAAAGAAAGGAAAGGAAAATTAACCTACAACAGATGAACAATAGTATTGTAATTTTCTGTTTTGCAGTGGTGTCCCCCTCCCCCAAGAGCAATGCACACCACACCGCCAAATACCTCAAAGACCCTCCAATCGTGAGAGTCCCGAAAGAGAAAAATATCCCTAAAAGCACCCCAGTAAAAATTTCTATGGCTCAATTTGGGCCTTAACCCCTCTCCCCTTGTTAAGCACCCGTGTGTTTTGACTCATAAAATTATTTTTTCAGTTTAAAATATGAATAAAATGTTTTCTCAAATATTGCAAAGTGATGTCACATGATATTTTGGTTAAAATATATTTTATGTTATTCACACAAATCTTGTGCAACATTCATTTTTATTCCTGTACTTTTCTTTATCTGCATGTTGAAAACTATTTTAGAGCATTTTTGTTGATGTACTTAAATCTTATTCCTTTGCATCTGATTTTATTTGTGACTTTAACTGTGATTGGGCAATTGTGAGTATTATAAATTATGCTAATCAAAAATATACTATTATTTTTTACTTATAAAGGCAAAAAAAAAAAATGTTTTCTTGTTTCCCACATTTTCTTCACTACATAATTAAGGTGTATTTCTGTATTCTTTTTCAACTTCATGCTATATTTAAACAACTGGATTTCAGTCATGCTCTAATAGTTAAGTAGAGAGGTAGGTTGCTCTCTTAATTAATAGCAACTTTTTTCTTTCTTTTTTTTTCAAATATAAATTAAGGGATTAAAAATGTTACACATTTCTGCTGACTGAACATGATTCAAGCTATTTGTCAACATTGTTATTATTTTTTAACTTAATTTTCAAAACTCTTTGAAATTTTGCTTTCAAATTCTCCTATTTTAAACCTGCACTTTTGTTTCTCCAGCCTGTGCATGCCTTATTAGTTTTATATAGTACTAAGCAGGGCACACTTTTTTTCTGGAAAGTAAACCATTTATGTTAGCTTTAAAAGCTATGTACAGTTTTTGCAGTGGATTATGATAAGTTGAAAACATGAATTTCTTTAGCCAAATACAACTAAAATTTTATTCTCAGTACATATACAAATAAAAATTTACACAAAGGCAACATAAAATCAAGTAACAACTAATAAGAGTTTCAATTCTTTGGCTAGGTTTTCACTTCATCATGAATGAAAACTATATTAGCATAGAATTGTGAAAATACAATTAGCAGGCTAACATTTTGTTAAAAACACTAAACATTTTTTGTGCATAAAGTTTTTTTTTTTTAAGCAAAATAAAAAAATAGATGTATTGATATTCATAGAATTACTTTAAAAAATATATAAACATTGGATTAATTTTATTTTGGTTGAATATTTTCATAATTTTTTTTTAAAACTATTGTTGCACTTAAAGTCATATTGAGTGTTTAAATTTTATGAAGAAATAATAAGAATGTTTTATGTTTCATAAATATATTTTTATATAAAGGGAAAGAATATTATGACCTTAAACATTTTCATCACCATTTAGTTCAGGTGCAAACCCTTTTCATCCAATATGAGTATGCGATATATTTCTTGATTAATCTTTATTCCTTGATCAACGAAAACAAAAGGTGTTTTCCCACTAGCACAAATCTCTAAAAATTGGGGTTGTTGACACCATTCAAAAATGCAAGAAGGTCTTGGACACAAGGGTGTGTGCTAAACCTTATGAAACATTGGTATACCTAAAGAAATCCTTATGCAAAGAATGGGATAAACATCAGTAAGCGAGTTACGACCCATAGCCGAAAATTTTGCAACGTGTTTAAAGCTCTATATTAAGTAGCCACTTTGAAAATTTGTAAATATATGAGACAAAATAATGTATTCATATTTATTTTAAAGTTTGATCATAATATTTTTATTAACATTAAAATTGTAATGTATCATGTGTGTCCAAGTTATTTCTTGTCACCCTGTATATATGCATGAATTTTATTAGTTCCACAAAATTTGTTTAGCAAATTATTGTTCTAATTGAAATCATCTGCATGTTATGTGTGTAGAATGACATGCATTCAATAACCCTCAAGTTTTTTTCTCTGTCTTTAGTAATGTATATATATTTGTAGTTAAGTTTCCTTCCTTGTATCTTTGCTGCAGACATTTCTTTGTTGTGTTACTCCCCCCTCCCCCCAAAAAAAAGCCTGATTACTATAGATAAATTTTTGCATATCTATTTTCTTCAATTTTTTATTTATTTTTTTTCATTTGTTCTTCAAATGAAATGTTTCTAGGTGTTTAAAGTTCTTGCTCTTTTGCATGTATAAACTAGCTAAGAAAGTCTACAATGTTCTTGAATTTAGTAATAACACAATTGCCTTTCGCACTACAAAAAGTCAAAAAAAGGCTTTACATAAAAGCTTCCAGAAGAGATGTTTCTTAAAGGAATAAGCAAAAAATGTGAATTGATGAGATTTTGAGTCTTCTGTCACTCCATGGAAAAAAATCAGTTGTTGTCTTTCGTCTTACTACTGTCAAGAATGCTTTATTAAAACATTTTTATTGATTAAACATTTTCCAAAGCTCAAGAAAATTGTGCAATACCAATGAGAAAATGAATGCCACACATTTGAGTCATTGGCTCTGCATTAAATGCTGGATCTTTCTGAGAGAGACATTGGGAAGTTAGACACAAATTACTTAGTACTGTAAACTGTTTTTTTTTCATTGTTTACTTGTTTGTTTCAATATTATTGTCTTTTTCCATTTTACTCATCTTTCTACTGTTGTCTTTACCAATCTGCCATTGGAATTAAAATTGTAAAAAAAAGTATAAGTTCAAATTTTTTTCCTCAAGCATTCATCTTATATATATATATATATATATATATATATATATATATATATATATATATATATATATATATATATATATATATATATATATATATATATATATATATATATATATCATGCATTACATATATAACTTTCAAATTTATCACTTCTGCTTTGTTTTTATCTGAACTTGGAAATTCAAAAGTTTTTTTAGCAGTACATCCAGAGTTGCCTAAGAGCCAACCCCCCCTCATTTAAAAGGAATTTAAAATTAATTTATACATTGCTAATCATTTTCTAATTTTTTTTATTGATGCAAGTTATGCATACTACTGATCAGTTTGAATTTGTTTTTATATTTGAAATAAAACAATGTTCTATGCTTTTAATTTTCAAAAATGTATGATATATCTGCTTATTTATGTTTTGAAGGGTTAAAGAGATATACATTTGTGTTTATGTTTTAGTTTGATTTTGAAATGTTTGTACTGTAATGTAATGAAGTGCAACGAAGTTTATGTGTTTAGCAGATTATCATACTTCTAATCTAGCTCAGAGTATTGATTTGACACAAAATTAAGGTTTTGTTGTTTCTTCTTATAGGTGAGCATCTGAAAAAAGTTAATTTCCTGTAAAATTTTGTCAGTGAACTTTGCTCTGAGCTGTGATTGAAGAATAGGTATCTGCTGAGCACATAGATGCATGTTTATTGTCTCTGGAATGTTAGTACAAATATAATAAGGTGAGTTATGCATGTATTTAGAACTTTTGTATTTACAGAAGCAAAGCTTGGATAATTTAGCACTTAAAATAATATCTTCTTTTTATATATCTAGTCATTATTGTTATTTTTCTATAATTGAATACGTAGTTGTTTAATCTATTGTCAATGAAGTCTATTTATAAGCTATTACATATTTTTCATGCTTATTTCTTTGTAGCTTACGAATCATGAAGTCATGAATGAATTATTTAGTAACATCACCTGGTCTGGAACACATCTTGAAGTAGATGATGAAATAATTGTCAGTCATTGGACCACAAATTATACAAATATTTATATAAATCTTGCTGTTTTTATTGTCATGAATGTAAGTATCTGATTGTGCCGAAACATCTATAGGGTAATAACTAGTAAGCTATATTAAACGAGCTGATGGTGTGCATCACATGACTCCCTTTTACTCCAATTTAATGTAATTTTCTCATTATTGCCAGTTTTAATATGATTCAATAGTTTACTCTCTATATATCACCAACAGTGGCCAAATTAAAACCAAAGTTTTAAAAAAAAATTAAAAAATCGCCAAATTTTTCGCCAAGTTGGTGACAAAACTTGGCGACCAAAAGACTGGCGATATATCGCCAAGTGTCTGCCAAATTATAACACCATTTGAGTTTACATTGAAATTAGCAATGATTTCCCCTCAAAAAAGGGGCAAAAGACCCTTTTTGGAGCATCCAAATGCAACCAAAAAAGAAGGTGCACAACTAAACCCCGCTAGGAGTCTACGTACCAAATTTCAACATTCTAGGACATTCCGTTCTTGAGTTATGCGAAATACATACACACATACATACAGACGTCACAAGAAAACTCGTTGTAATTAGCTCCGGGATCATCAAAATGGATATTTTGAGTGTCTGTACGTTCCTAGGCACATATCCACGTGTGGTCAGGTTGAAAAAAAAAAAAAAAAAACTCAACATTCATTTGGAGGTGAGCTAAATGGAAATTAAGGCCGATTTTTGGGTGAAAATTTTCTTGTGAATACAATACTTCCTTTTTTTGTAAAAGGAAGTAATAAAAACCAAAGTTTTCAAAAAATAAATAGATAATTTTAATACATGTATAAATGAGAATTTTTATATTTTTGCAATCTTTTATTTATTTATTTATTTTTTTTGTCATTGTTTATATCCATTTAGATTCTATATTTTTTGGCAAGTTTGAATTTTGATATGCTCAGCTCTCCACCCCTCACCCCCCCCCCCCCAAAAAAAAAAAATCTGCTCTATCTTGTTCATAATTTTAGTTGAGTAATCAATGTAGAAGCACACTACTTGGAAACAGAAACATTGCTATCTTCAGAAGGCTTCGTTAAAGCAACCTTTTGTAAACAGAATCAATAATGTTGGAATAGTCTTGATCCGAAGCTAAAGCTTTTTGATCCAACGAAGAAAGAAATCGTTTCCTTTTCAAAAGTAAATTGAGAACAAACAATCATGTTATTTTAAATTTTTCCACTTGAAGGGGGAGGGGACTAAGCGTGAACAAAAACACTGGTTCTTGTGACTTAACTCAATGCAAATTTTATCAGACAACAACAAAAACCACAGCCACTTGTATGCAAAAACATGAATTTTTCAAAGGTGGGTGGGGGGGGGGGGGCAATTGACCCACCTGACATCAAAAATATGGCCCTGAGTACATTGATCAAAGAATTTCATTTTTCTTTATCCAATTTAAGAAAGAAATTTGTTTCTGATTTTTGTTGGAAATATTTCTTACACTTTTACTTGCATTTTGCTGAAATAAATGAAATTCATCTCGTGAACTAATAATTTGAGCACTGTAACTGTAGTGATTAAATTCTTTTTTCTCAAAAACTGTCTATTATTGTTTTTATTATCTATTTATTTATTACTATGTACTTTTTTTTTAGTTTGTTACCACAACTGTTTGTGCTACTCTTCCCGTTCCAGCTGGAGTTTTCATTCCCATATTTAGAATAGGTACTGTGAGAGAAAATGATAATTTATCTTACATTGAAATACAGTAAACTTCCGATTATCGGGGGTCCGCCCCGGGTATCACCCGTCTGAGAGGAGACACTCAAAGTGAAATCACAAGTTTTTGAAATATAGTAAGCTAAAATGCACTTTTAAGACTACAAATTTGAAAAATTTCACCAGGTAGGGGGAATCCCGAATCCCCTCTTCCCCACTCCACAAAATGGAGTGAATATTATACTCAGGATTAGGTTCATATTGTCAGTGCTGAAACCTAGTAGTGACTTTCGCTTAAACGAAAAAAACTGAAACCCATTATCTTGCCCTGTGTTTAAGATACGTTTTCATACCTGCCAACTCTTCCAGATTTCCAGGAAGTTTTACGGATTTTCATGTTTTTTTCCATTTTTCCGGTTGCGAGCAAAAATTTCCGGATTTTTCATGTTTTGTTGGAAAAAAATTGTATCTCGCCAATTTTGGCGCTAACGGTACTTTTGCAAAATGCAGTACCATGTTTGATGCCAAGTAACCAAGGAGAGGTTGCGTAGGAGAATCACACAAGAAGACGTTAGGCAAGATTATGACGTCACTCGGGTATTGCGCATGACTTCATTGGAAGCCAATCAAAGGGAGCATCGGGGCGGGAAACTAGGGGAACAGTTTCCGCGCTTTTGCTTGTTCGCTCAGTTCATGTTGTGTTCTTTTTTAAAGATGAGTGAACATTTAAATACGGCTATGCAAGTTGTTTTTACTAAACGAAAGTAAGTTCATTTTGTATGAAATTCATAACTAATTTTATCTTGTTAAATGTAAAAAGGGTAGGCTATTGTTTAAAAAGAGTCCCGTTTGATTTTATTATACATTAAAAATCTTCTGGATAAAAAAAACCTTCTGGATTTTTTTTCGCAGAGGTTAGCAGGTATTCATTTTTGAAATAAATAAGGGGCCACCCATTCCATATACCCCCTTACTGTTTTGAGCTCAAGTCGCCCTTGTGCATATGCATCAAGGGCAAGTTATATAAAAAGTTTTCATAGTTTTTATGTGTCTTTTGTGCATTAACCCACTTAAAATTTCATTACTCACCAATGTAGGTGTTTATGAATTTCATGTTTTCATGTTTACGTAAAACATTAAAACCTTTTTTATTTATTTATTCATTTATTTTATTCAATTATTTATTTTTGTGTTTGAAGGGGGGGGGGGGCACCATAAATTACCGCTCCTGGAGTCCCCATACTAATTACATCACTGTATGTAAGGCACTACAATCTGGGACGATGTTAAACTTTGACATTCTGCTTGTTTCAGCTTTGTTGTACCCAACTCTTTTGTGACAAACAAAAAGTTAATGCATGAAAATTACTTTTCACTGAAAAAAAAGAGAGTATTACAGTATGTTACCCAAAATCTGGAATGCTTGGAACCGTGACCTTTCTGGATTTTGATTTTTTAAAATTTGTGAAATTATAATGATTTTTTTTTTTTTTTGGACTTTTTAAGATAATTGACAACAATTGTACTGCAGAATGAAGTATATGTATTTTTTAAAATTACTTTCAATTATGGTGAAAGCAGAACAATCTGAATCTGGAATATTTTTTACAAGTTTTTATTCTCTCTTAGCTTGTAGCAGAGCAAATGCTACCGCTACAAAAGATGTGAGCATGTAACACTTTGTCAAGTCTGAAACAACTTTATTATTGTTTAAAAATTTGAAACATGTATGCGTAAAAGAAATAAAAAACATAATAATGAAATGACTACATTTAATTTTTCTCTCAATGTGTTTTCTTCTTTTTATTTTATTGTGTTTATTCTTTTTAAAAAAATTACGTAGTCAATGATAATTTGAAGCATGAGTAAAAACTTTAGTTCAGTTACAAAGTTTAGTTCATTTATTTAAGAAATTAAAAAAAAATCTGTTTCCTTACTTTTTATACTTGATCATCATTACTGTGTTTCCTTACTTTATCTTCCTGTAAGTTAAATACTTAAATGAATTTAAGTCATTGTATTGTTTTTAAAGGTGCAGCATTCGGACGTTTAGTTGGAGAGTGCATGGCTGCATGGTTTCCAGAGGGAATACGAATGGGTGATAATATATTCAAAATTTTACCTGGAGGCTATGCGGTTGTAGGTAAAATATTATTTGTTCTAATTAATACTTTGTGCACTTTTATTTTCTAATTTTTTATTTTACTATTTTGATTTGCATGCTCATATTATTTGAAGTTTTTATTGTGAAACCTGAATTTACAGAAAATATTCCTCTTATGATTTGAATTCATTAAAACCTGTAGTGAATCTCTTTTGAGGGTTTAAATTTTATGCTTCAAAGAGAAACATAAATTGTATTTAAAAAAAAATCTGGTGAAAAATTTATATTATTAATTGTAGTTAGTAGCTATTTAAAGTAGGAAATCCTGTGATATCAGTTATTGTTTATAGTTCTCTTCATTTAGTTAATATTAATTTTCAATCCTGAACTGCGCCAAAATATTATCAAATCTATTAGGAAATGTTGTCACAATTCATTTTATGAAAAATTGTGACTTTTTATTATGAATCTTCTCAAATACTAATTAAACTTGTCATGAAATATTAATTTTTCTTGGGTGTTATGCAATGGAAACCTGATTTTACAGTTTATGTTGGATTGGTGATAAAAGACATACCAAGCTGGAAAACATTACGTTGAGAAAGGGACTAAAATTCTATCCTGTCTAAAAATTGATCTTTAGACATGAACTAGGGGAAGAAATGTAATCTTATTAATTTTTTGTTTTTAGATTTAATTTCATGTATAGCACATTTTGTATTGACAATTTTTCGCAAAAATATGCTTCTTACTTTTGGTTGCCAATTTGCTTCTTATTTAGCATTTGTAAATAAAAGTTGGTAACAGTATAGTTTTGAATAGCTTTATTAGCTGTGGAGACATCTTCCATTATTTCTTCATCATCTTTATTACTATCATCGGAAGTGGGCATTAAATTCAGTTTCCAAGTAATTCATGATGGGATGAGACACTACATGCATTATCGACTTCTGAAAGAGTTTCCCTCCGAGTGTCCAAAGGACAATAATATAGATCAGAAACAATTCCAACCCGGCATCTAACAGCTATTAAAGCAAATAAAATATTTTTTAAATCTTCAGAAAAAGAAAAAACATCCTGTAGGTAAAAAATGATTCTTATGTGTTTGTAGAAAAACGTATTAAGTAAATTTGCGTAAAATGCAAAGTACTTTAAAATTTTCAGTATCCTGATTTTCAGGGACCAGCAGAAAATGACGTGAGAAGCTAGATAATCTATGAAACAAACGTTAAATTGGGGTTCCACCGTATATTCATTAACTAACTTAACATTTTTTGTAATTGTTTGTTTATTATTTTCTGCTTATTATAATTATTGATAGAATTGAGTTTGTAATTACAAATATTGAAAAAGAAAACTGAAATCTTGTTTTATATTTTGTGTGTTTTTCTATAAATTTATTTTCTTTAAAAAAATGTTCTCTAAAACCAATTCATAGCAAAATTTATCCCTAAAGTTGTAAAATATAATATTTTAAATAAAACAAAAGATGTTTTGTAACAAAATTTTTGTGAAGTAAAACAGAAGAAAAACATATTAACTCATTAATTTTGCTTCAAAAGATTCAAATTTTGAAGTTTTCTGTTGATAGTGAAAAAAAGAAACAAAAAGGATTTATTTATTTACTTTTTAATGATTTTTAGTTAATATATACAAGAGATAAAATTAGTGAAAATCCTTAAGTTAGAAAAAAAAATGATTAATAATTATAAGGTCTCCTTTATAGTTTAAATATCTTTTTTTTTCCCTCACTTTTCTTTACTTTATACAAATACAACTGTGACAACCAGAAACAGGCTCTGTGCCTAGCTAGGCTGATCCTAGTCAGTTTATTAGTACCCAATGAAGATCAATGGCCATCTTAAAGGTATCCACTCCCTAGCTCATTACTGCCTCTTCTGGTAAGCTGTTCCAAGTGGCCACAACCCTACTAAAGTATTCAGGGAAATCCTGTTACAACAAATACCAATACAACGAAATATCTGTTACAACGAACAAAACGTTCAGTCGTGTTTTAAGACCCATTAATATAATGTATAAAAAATTTCGTTTTAAAAAAGCAATTTTTTTCAAAAATTCGTTATAACAAAATGCTTTTCTTAACTTCAGTTAGATTATTTTGTTAAATGCTATTTTCGGATACTAAAAGTGATTTTCACGAATCGTAACGTAAAAACTCCGTTTGTGTTTTCGGAACAGAACCATTCAAGATGGAAATCCATTTATGCTGTAATGTAAGTTGATGTATGACTACAAAAACCATTGTCTAGCCTAGTGCAGTCAATTTCTGTGCACTAAACGTAAAACACTTTATAAATTTGAAAGGGGGTCAACAAGTTTTCAAATTTTCTTGCAGTGTAAATGCCAATCACAAGTTAGAATCTATTACAGTAGAACCTTGATTATCCGAGCAAATTGGGACCAGTTTTGCCTTGGATGTCAGAAATCTCAGTTAATAGAAACTCTGTATTAAAAAACTCTCAGGATCTCAAATTTTTAAAAAGTATTTATTAAAATGCAATAAAATATTTTTAAAAGATAAAAATGACCATGTAAAAAGCAATGTTTTACAGTTAAAAAACTAAAATGGAAAATAACTTGTAGTAAGTTTTAAAAAATGTATTTTTTTTTTTTTTAAATGCCTAGTTAAATATTAAAAGATGCTTTTTAAGAAACAAACTTCTAGAAAATATTCTTATTTTTTAATTGAAAACTCTTCATTGAACATTAAATTTAAAGTTTTTTTTTAAAAAATCGACTTCATTATTGACTTGGTTAACAGAGATCTTGATTAATCGAGATTTTACTGTATAATGTCCTCTGGAACCAAATCTCTATAACAAAATAACACATTTTGTGAAGATGACTACTGAATAAAAGTTCAGTGTGCAATATTTTTCTCTATGTTTTTTCAGAATAAATAATGTGTTTACATCCCAAATTCAAAATAATAGAATACTTTTAACTTTTCGGGAAAAAGTTTAACTAAATATAAGCTCAAATTAGGTACAGTAAACTCCCGATTATCGGCGGTCGGTTTATCCGCGGGTCCTTTCACTATTTTTTTCAACGGTCATTAAATGTTTTTTTTAACTTATGATTGTGTTATTGTTCGTTTTTAGCTTTTACATATGTATATTTTTTTACATTCAATGTTAGTAGATGGAATGTAGCAATGTTTTTAGCAAAAATTTAAATGTAAGTGTGAGTGTCATTCATATTTTTTAGCTTTTGTATACAATAACATCGTTTTTTAACTATTATTCGGATTATCCGCGGTTTTCGCTTATCCGCGGTTACCATGCCACCCTATTCTGCGGATAATCGAGAGTTTACTGTATTTAAAAGAATTTGCCACCTTCCTTAGCCCTTAAAGTATACATTTCATTTCAAATATAGTTAACTAAAATCAATCTTTGACAGAATAATCCAAAAGTTTATAGTAATAAGAGTTTACATTGAGTCAAAAAATTAGAATATTAAAATTAAAGAGGGAAAAACATTTTCAAAATATAAAATATCAATATTTGAATGCGTCACATTTTGCTGGATTCAATTCTCTAATCCTTTCACACACACAGATTCTACCACCTATTTACATTCATCGCTTCTGATACTGTTTCCATAATTTCTCCAATGCGGCAACTAGTTCAATTTTGTTGGAGGGCACCCGGTCTTGAACCGCTTTGTTTAGATTTGACAGTACCACAAATTCTTGATCGCTTGAGATTGGTGGAGTTGTTTGGCCAGTTTAATACCGAAATTTCTCTTTCTGATTAAAATCTACGTGTTGATTTAGAGATGTGACACGGATAAGAACCTTGCTGAAAGATGAAATGAGTCACTGCTGTGCCTCAGATGAAGTATCATGCAGTATTATTGAAGAACAGTGGAAGTTGCACATTGTTTTATTTTGAGATACATACAATCATCCAATTCCAGCAGCCCCTCATGCACTCACACCCCATAAAGGATGTCTCAAATATGAGAGAACATTTTACACAGGATTTCTCATAGGCTTTATTTTTTAAACGCCAAACCCGAACACCTTTTTGATTCACAGATATTAAAAAAAAAAAGATTCATCCCTGAATATAATATTTTTCCAACTTTGTTGCCCCCGTATGAGCTTCTCTTTGCCCCAGGAGAGTCCTGCACGTTTCTGTTTCATGTTTATCTTTGGTATTACTTCGTAGATCTGCAATTGCAACTGCAGTTTATGCAACCATCTAAGTGTAGTTTGCAGGAACATGATAACTGTAGATTCTTCCTAACACTTATTGATGTAAGACTCATTTTTCAAAGATTATTTTGGACAATTTACTTTAATTTTGGTTCATCTCTGCCAGTTGTTACAATTTTTCTACCTAGTTTACTTCGGTTACTTTTTAGTTGGTAAAACCTTCTATATTCCTTAAAAATCTTACATGCCTTAGATTGTAAAACCTTCATTTGAATTGAGTTTGATTGTTTTTTTTTCTAACTTTTAGCAATGATGCAATACGTAACTTCGTTTTTTCTCTATTTATCACCTTTACAACCCATTTTGAGCAATAAAAGGCTTTTAAAATTGCGTAAAATTGTCCGTGTGCCCAATCTTCTTACTTGAGACAAACTACCAGCTAACAAGTATGCAAATATTTTTGCTACTTTTTTAAATTCACATTGAATGAATAGATTATTCTTATTTTTTGACTCATATAAAAATCAATATAATTTTCCAATGTGTTAATGATCCATAAGTTGTCAAAGTAATATCTGCAAAGTTGTTGAAATTGATTCACCCATTTGTGAACAACATCTTTTACCCTTTTTAATTTGCAGGCGTTCATTTTTCCCGACACAGGGACAAGTTTCGTTCAATCAGTTCAGATATTCTATTATTTTGAATTTGGGTTGTACTTATATTTTAGATCATTAGTAATGCAGGTAAATGCTGTAGGTTAATTAAATAAGAGTGCTGATTTGAAAAATCAACACTTTTATAAAAATTAAGTTTTGAGACAATGCCGTTACAACAAATATTCTGTTACAAGGGGAAAATATTTTGTCCCTTGGAGTTTGTTATAAGGGTATTTCACTAATTTTTCCTTATTTCTAGGTTAGCCTGAGATTTGAATCGCTTAATACAATGACCCCTCGTCCTGCTTTTCATGCAAAAATGTAACCCATTAACTTCTTTCATTTTGATTAATTTAAACATCTGAACCATATCCCCTCTGACTCTCCTCTGCTCCATGCTATACATACTAAGCCTTATAATTCTGGTATCAAAATCTAAATCTGAAAGTCCTTTTACTAGTCTAGTAACCCTTCTTTGAACCCTTCCCAATTAAGAAATATCTTTCCTGAGATAAAGAGACAAAAAATGAACAGCATACTCCAAATGAGGTCTTACCAAACTCCTATTTTAGGGCAGAATAACCTTCTTAGATTTGTTTAAAACAGATCTATCTATTGATAAACCAAAGAATTCTGTTGTCTTTGTTACTTGCAATGCTGCACTGATAACTAAACTTGAAATCCTGATTTGTTATGACACCAAGATCAAGAACATTTTCTGCCTGACTAATGACCGAACCCTGTAAATAATAACTTATACCCTTGTTTCCATGGCCTAAGTGTAACACTTGACATTTCCCAACAAGAACTGCCATACCTATTGGGACCATACATCTTGTTTTGAACTGGACAGTCCCCTTTTCAGACAGCCTGTCCTGCTGTCCCATTGCATTGTGTCGGAACTCGGAAATGCTCCGTTTTCTAAAAGAAAGTAACCTACTCTAACAAATTAAAGATAAAGATAAACTTGAGCACATCTGATAAAATATGGAGGAGCAATCAAGTAATTAGATAAGTTAAAAAGTAACAGTTACCAATCGATCAAAGTTATCATAAAACCAAGCGATTAGTAGATCAGTGTATTGAAAATTGTTACCATACTAGGCAAATATTAACCTACTTAGCTGAATCACACTTGGCAAATTTAAAAAATATCAAGGCAGCTATGATTATGTCACCTTCACAATTTTGTGGGTAAAAATGTGGAGAATGTCTTATAATTATTCAAGTTTATTTATATAATTGAAGTTTTTAAAATTATGGAAAAGTTGTGCAGTTCTCACACAGGTCAGCTATTTTTGACTAATTACAGTATAAATTCAATTTAACAATACCCGATTTAACGATTTCCTCAATTTAGTGATACATTTCACTGGTCTGGATTTGACTGTATTAACTGTCTAAGCTTCTCTATTTAGCTATATCCTTGATTTAGCAATGACTTTTTTCAGTCCCTTGACAATCGATAAATCTAGGTTATACTGTATGTCTATTGAAATCTGAGGAACCATACTCTTGATAATCTGTTCATTTCTATTTATAATAAGCACAAATTGTTCAAAAAAAATGTATTTTTTTTAATAAGCATACTGTTGCCTAAGATTCTAAAGTGTCTCGCTTTGAGGAAAAAAATGTCTGGTCACCTTAGCCATACCCCATTTATCCACCCAATTAGCACAGGGATACCCACCTAGGGGAGGGGTTCATGGCACAGACCGTACAATTGAAATTTTTAGGGGGGGTTGTTTTGAGGGGTATTTTTCTCTTTTTTTAGGGGAGTTCTTGCATTTGGTGAGAGCTTCACAATTTTTAAGAGGTGAGCCCTTTTTCAAAGGGGAGGGGGAGGCGGCTACACTGTCTTAGCATATGGTCTAAATCCTCTTGAAGTTATTTTACTCGTCCTTCATTTTCTACAATTTTATAAATTTTACATCATCAGCAAAACAATTCATGGTTCCAGAAATAAAGTTCCTTTATTAAAGGAATTAATTAATTAGTTAATTCCTTTAACTTTATTAAATAAAGTTCCTTTATTTCTATGTATTTCTAATTTTCTTTTTTTCTCTTCTTCTTCTTTTTTTAATTCTTAATATTTGAAGGGAATTACAGATATTCAGCTTCAATGAAAAAATTACGGAATACAGTCGACTCCCGCTACAACGCGATTCGACTTACGCGAAATGACTATAACGTCATAAACGCGAATTCCTCAACCGCAGTACGAATTTTTTTGGAAGAAAGTATCGGTTTCGTTATTGGGTCCTAAATAGTGATTTCATGAATATATTTTTTCCCCATATTGCCACTGATAGCGGAAGTTCCCTTCACCATACTAGTCCACGCATCGCTTTGTTAGTGCATCAAGTAACCACTCGGCGTCTTTCTTTCGTTTTTCTGTCTAAATATTAAAGTTGGTGAAGTAAAACGGAATCTTAGTGCACTTTTTCATCTAAAGTTTGTAAAGATGGGAAGAAAAAGAAAGTTTCTAGCAAAGAAAAAAATAAAGTTCAAAATATTTGATATGCTTGAACAACTAAAATGTACTTCGATGGTAGCACGACAATAAGTATAAGTGATGCACGTACCTTTCGTACGTAGTTTTATTTTATGTCTTTCGCTGCCTTTGATTACTGTGCATTTTAACAGTTTTTTATCTTGAATGAAGCAGCTTTTTTATTTTTTTAAGTACAGTAAAAGTACAGTTTTTAATTATAAGAAATTTTAATGTATAGTTTAGGAATGCTTTAAAGCAGTTTGAGGGGTGTTTATAAGTGTGTAAAAGAATTTGGTATGTTTAAAAGAAACTTGTATACATACCCTTTTCTACAACGCGAAATTTCGACTTACACGAGGAGTCTTGGAACGCATCCCTCGCGTAAGTCGGGACTTGACTGTATCATAACGATTGGAAAAACCATGTTCGATGTATGGCACGAGGGAGACTTCCAAGAGCAGCCTTTTATTACAGACCAAGGGGTAAACAAGACCGTGGTAGTCCCAGGAAGCGGTGGGGCGACCAAGAAGCCGGAACAGGCTTTATGCCTAATCCTTGAAGAAGAAGAAGAAGAAAATACCGAAGCAACTTAGCTTCAAATTGTATTTTCATTGTATTAAAACAGAGATGTTTGTTCTTACATTTTTTTACTTACTGTGAAAAAGGGAGAAAATCCTTAGGGTTCATTTTATCTTCTAGGGGCTGCTGCATTGTCTGGTAGTGCCACTCACACAGTTTCAACATCTGTTATTGTTTTTGAATTGACTGGTCAAATGTCTCATATATTACCTGTGATAGTAAGTACATTCAAGCATTATAACATCATTATTTTTCCTTTATTATGGCTTCATTTGCTTGCATATTTTTTGATCAAGTAAAAAAGCTGTAACATTGTAGTTATTTTCATTTTAAACTTGTTGATTTTACGTGCTTTGTTCCAAATAAAATCTCTCTATACAAAGATAGTTGTGAAAACAGCAGATTGATTAGTAGATGAAAGGGGTAAATTTAGACATTTTTTTAAACAAGTATCCATTTGTTGAAATTTTAATTTTTGTACTTATTCATTCTCTAAACAAAACATATTTATTGACTTTGTTATATATCATGAGGTAATTAAACATGGAGAATAAATATACCTTGAAGTTTAAATTGTTTAAAAGATTTAAAGCAGATTTTAGCAACCAGGTTTGACTGTACATTTTTTATGCAATACAAGTAGGCATGCCCATAGTGTAATTTCTTTTAATTAAAAGCACTGTTAGAATGTAATCGGTATGTTGGGGGGGGGGGTATCAATTAAATGTAATTTGAATCTTTGGGTTTCCGTGAACTTACAGTGGGAAAAATATATCATGTATTATTGATTTTTCCATTATCAGCAAGGGTAATGTTATTGTAATTTCAGTTGTAATGGAATATTGTAATGATATCAAACAATAAAAATCAGGACATTTTTGCGCCACATTTATTGTACAAGCCACAAGTGCATGCTTTTGTAAATTTTACAAATAGTGTAAGTAAATATAAGTTGCTCTGTATAAACATTCATTTAAATCAATACCAAATAATTTGTAAGACATTCGCTCTAATACATTGTTGCAGTGCGTTATGTACAGGGACTTTCAAGTAAAACTTGCCGGCATTTTAGCAAGCATGCATGCAGATTATGGGCATCATTTGCCTTTACATATTACTCCTTCAGTCAGGTATAAAAACATGGTTCATATGCTTTTAAAAAACCTTGAAAACTGCTTGAAAAAAAGTTTTATTTTCAAGTGCTTGGAAACTCTGAAAAATTTAATGTCTTTAGTCATTGAATTTTGTAATTTATTTTGAAAAAGTACATTAAAAAATCTTTCTGGCTTCTGTTTTTCAGAGTTTCTCCAATTTTATTTATATACTACAAAATTTTGACTTTTTTCCCGAATTTATTTTTGGGGACCTTTTCTTTTCTTTTCTTTTTATGAAACTGGCAACAAATCTAGTACTTTGAAAAAATTGAATTATTATTTAAGATTCCCAGTTAACTAAACTATCACATTTTTTTCTCATTTAATTAAAATCTTCTCTTTAGAACCTTCCTGATATTTTCCCATTATTCTAAAGTTGGATGCTATGTTAACATTACCTTATTTTTTTTTAACTTAAGCAATTTATTTGTTTATTTTATTAATTTGATTTAAATAATTAAATAACTGACCACAGCAGTTAGCTTTGTTATTGCCGAATCTGCATTTGCAAATACTGGCACTTTTGAATCGCATGTGACTAAAAACAATGTATTTAGATGCCAAACTTATATGCACATCAAAAATCATTATTTTTGTATAAAGCAAACAAGCATTGCCAATATATGTAGCAGTTTGAAATATGACATAATATGTTTCCTTATTTCGGTCAGAGCAAAACGTAGCAATGAATTTTGAAATTATTTCTGAACTTTTTAAACTTTATTTATTGTCAAATATTAGTCTTTAATTTTTGAATATTAGGACTTTTTATTGATATTTTAAGTCAGTGATAGTCAATCTTATCCTTTCAACCCACACCACTAAAGATTGACTTTAAATCTTTAATAATGTGTTGTAAAAGATTTTGTCTAATGCTGAAACTTTTATATGAACTGGAACCAAATCAACTCTCATTATTTTATTATTGTGGAAAAAGCTCAAGCTTTTGAATTGTCCTAACTAGGCTTGCAAGATGTCCCGGTTTGACCGGGACAGTAACAGGTTTCAGACAAATCTCGGTGTCCCTGCCGTTTTGCTTTACATCCCGGTAAAAGATAAATTTGATTACAAATGACCAAAAAGGTCTAAAATATTTAAGTGTGAAGTATAATATAAGATAGTTACTTAATCATTTTTAATATTAACTTGTAAAATTAAAAAATCCTAAAAATTTTAAGTTTTAAGGCAGATAAGATTTGGCAACTCTTAACCCATTCCATGACCAGCCCAAATACCCTTAACGCGCATGCTGCAGATAATGAACGGAGTTGCTTTTTGCTACGTTGTAATAGCACTTTTCTCCCCATTTTGCTATTGGGATTTTAATATTATTTTTGCTCTTCAGCTTGCATTTGAAAATCGCTTCGCTTTTTTAGTTTTTAGGCACTGAATTAAATAGTGCAATAAAATACAAGGTTTCTATTATGTGCTGAAATATTCATACATTTACGCAGTACATAACAGGAAAATAATAAACAATAGAGGATAGGAGGAAAAGCAATAATTTTCATAACACTAATTATTTCATTGATTTATTTTTCTTTTTGCTTTTATCTCAGTATATAATTTTTTTCTTTTACTGTTAAATGTAAGATGATCTATCTTTCAAAAGGCCTCAACAAACTATTCTTCAAACAATGGACTGATCGATCCAACCTGTGAGCAAGGTAATTGAATGGACAAAAACGCTTTAACTGGGGAAATGATTTTCTAAGAGGATAAAAAGTATTCTTCGGTGCCTTTTAATATATTGTGACACTTCAAAATGACCAATAAACACAGAGTCATCCCTTTGCTGGTCGGTTCTTTTATTGGAACTCCAATGACTTTTAAATCCCTTCTGAGTGCCCAGACATCAGTTGCTCAAGCGTTGGAAGTATTTTTAAGACAAATGATTACAAAAGATCAAAACTTGCGGCTAATCCCCTACTTCCCTAAAGGATATTTTTGTACATGCAACTAAAAGTCCCCAGCTGAGAGAGGAATAACTAGACCGACTGGGAGGTCTATATTCCCTATGGAGCTCTTTTCGCAAACATCCGAGCAGGTTAGTTCAGAAGGTTTTAGTGTTTGTGGTCAACCTTTACACATTATTTTCTTACAACAAAACAGTTTAGATCAGAAAGGAATTTCAAAGCAAGCTTTTATACTTATATGACGGAACATGTTCGTATTGTCTTTGGACTTCGTATTGTCTTTGGACAATAAGAAGCCTGTAGATGTTGTTTACATTGATTTTCAAAAAGCTTTCGATAAGGTACCGCATGTTGCTCTACTTAGCAAATTAGCTGATATAGGAATAGGAGGGAAAACTTTCATTTGGGTAAAAAACTGACTGACCGGAAGGAAACAAAGGGTAGTTGTAAGGGGAAATTACTCTAATTGGAGTGAGGTTTTAAGCGGGGATCCTCAAGGATCAGTGTTAGGGCCTATTTTGTTCATTGTTTTTATGAACGATATTCACAAAAATATTTCTGGGAACATGAATTGTTTTGCTGATGAGGTCAAAGTTATGGGGACTATAGATAATGAAGAACAAGCAAAACAGCTGCAAGAGGATCTAGATCATATTACGGAGTGGGCTGATAAATGGGGTATGGCTGTTAATGTTGGGAAATGTCAAGTGCTACATTTAGGGCATGGAAATAAGTGTACAAGTTATTATTTGCAAGGTTCAGTCATTAGTCAGGCAGACAAAGTTACTGATCTGGGGGTCTTAATAAGTCGGGATTTAAAGTTTAGCCAACAGTGCAGCATTGGAAAGGGTTCAAAGGCGAGCTACAAGGCTAATAAATGGACTTTCTCACTTAGAATATGATTCCAGGCTTAGAAGGTTAAAAATGTACATCTTAAGCAAAGAAGAGACCGAGGGGACATGATTCAGTTGATTAAATTTATTAAAATGAAAGATGTTCGTTTTGCATAGGCGGATTTAGGACTGAGTTCCTGGGGGGGGGGGGCAAGATTTTTTTAGCAACATTTTTATAGCCCCCACCCCCATGTTTTTGTTTGTTTTCTGTGATGCAAGTCCATGCTTTACTTTTTTGTGTATTGTTTTCATTAATGTGTGTTTTCATGCTGTCCTTTTTGAATTGACCTTAAGATAGGGGGCCGGTATCAAGAAAGTGACGCAGGGCTCCCTTTTAAGTGAGAAATAGAATATCTCCAATTTTAGGGGTCCCGGGGGTTTTCCCCCGGAAGAAATTTTGTAAAATGGATATAAAATTCTGCATTTTGAAGCCTCATAAAGGTTAATGGGACAGACATAGAAATTGATAATTAGATTATATACAGTTATACAGTATTGTTCAAACTTTGTAAGAAACAGCCATTTAATGTGTGAAAGAAAAAATAAACTATAGATTTCTCATTACAACAACCTTTTTTTTAATTGTAAGTAGTGCAGAAAATGAAAAGGTTTGAAGGTAGTGTATCATTTTTTTTCCGGGCTAAACAGATTAACAATATGCAGTAGAAGTAAGATAAAAGCAATTAGTACGAAAGACTTTCCAAAATACTGCATTCGGGATTGAATATATAGCAAGACATGAAACATGTGAGTCACCAAAATTTATTTCGAGTAATATGTTACAAACGTGAGAACCATGATTTTTACATTTTTAATGCAGGATGTGGCAAGGAGCTGAATTTGACATATTTTGGCATTCCTCCTCCTCTACCATTTGTTAGAAATTTTAAAATTTAAGGTTTGTAGGCACGCGTTTCCAAATATTCAAGGTTTTCAAGCACTTAAAAATGAAATTAGTTTTTTCAACCAATTTCCATTTTTTAAGGAACGAATCATGCAATTTTTTGGGGAGTTAGGGACCCACTTCAAAGCATGGGCCCTAAGCAATAGCTTGCTTATCTTATAGGCAAATTCAGCCCTGTTTGTAATTCACTCTTACCTGCAGATTTTTGCTTGATTTTTTTTGTAATTTTTACAAAAATTCGTCAGTTTTTACGATTAAAGGATTTTTACGATTTTACCAATCTTTGTTAGGTTTTTATAGATTTTTATAAAATTTTAGCAAATTTTTCCAAAACTTTTCATGACTCAATTATTTAGATTTCAATAATGACAAGGACTGACTCACTTAGACTTAGATGATTCTGACTTACTTTACTTTTTAAACAGTATTTATAAAGTAAGTAAAATTATACTTTCCCTCTAGGTAAAAAGATTCAATTAATCAGAATACTAAGATAACTGAAATTTATTCAGTTTGCGATAGAACTTAATTTCTCTCTCTCTCTCTCTCAAAAAAAAAAAAAAAAAAAAAGGAAAAATCTAATTTTTAGAATCTCTCAAAAAGCCAATTAATCTGCTAAGAACATAAATATTATGCACAAATATACTTTAGATGTGGACACAAATCATAACGAGTAGATTGTTCTGTTAGCGCGAATGGGGGGGGGGTAGAGTTTTCCTTCCTATCTTTTAGGCTCTAATTTGTTAAAATAATCGTCAATTAGAGAAGTGTTGCAGCTTAATGTATATCTTGTTTAGCCTATATTTTCATACACTTGCCCAAATGGTTTTCTGTCCAAAATAGTGAATTTAGACACATTTTCAGCACCCCAATGACAGCTGCACTATTTGTATTTAATGTTCAATTTTTTTTTTTCCTTTTCTTTTCTTCCATCAGAAAAGAACATTCGCTATTCTCTTTATTTTCACTGAACTTTTCAAAAAAGAAAACAGTCATGATTTTTTTTGTTTTAAGATTTTGGAAGGTGTGTTGTAACTATATAAAGTCCTCTCAAAACTGGGGGGCATTGCCCCCTATGCCCCCCTATAAATCCACCCATGCTCTTCTGAACTATTCAAAAAAGAAAAAATAATGATTTTTTTTATTTTTGGATGATGTGTTATTATTATATAAAGTTCTCCCAAAACTGGGGGAGCATTGCCCCCCTCTGCCCCCCCATAAATCCGCCCATGTCATTTCGTGTGAGTAAAGCGCACAACAAAAGAACTCAAGATATTATCATTTCATTTGTACTGTCGTATCTATTTTATGTTTTGCATGGTCAACTTTTACGTATAGTCAATGCGGTCGTCATAACTTTTGTTTGTGAAATCAAAAATATTCAAAACCGTATCACTAAAAATCCATCAAAGGGGGCCACGAATATAAAAAGTTATAATTTACGTTTGAAAATATCATGATTTAAAAATAAATGAATAATAAAAAATAATAATAGTATAGTATACAAATAAATAAAAAGCGTAGTAAACACATTATAATTTAAAAAAAAACATACTCGTACAAAATTAAGATATGTAAGATAATTAAAAAAATAATATTGCGTAAAGTAAATTATAAAATTTGAGGATTATGAACAATTTAGTGAAGGATGCTTATGTAAGAAGGAGGATTTTTGATAACAAGAAAAAAAAATTCTGTTTATTTGCTTTATTCAGGCATAGAAATATTGGTAAATGTGTAAAGAAATATTTTCACACTTGTTCATCAGGAGTTCAAATGGCAGAATGCTAAGAAACAAAGCTTCCAAGAAAAGATGAAAATATAATGCCTGATTATTTGAAGCATTATACGTGTCCCATCCAAGAGTACTTGAAAGGTTAATATCTTAGTAAAATAAAATACATTACAACAAGTTTCGTGAAATACTATAAGTTACATCCCTCCTTTTGTCTAAGGAAAAGACCTTGATTACCGCTCCCATAAAAGCACCAGAATCCAACAGAGAAGCACAATAACAGGGTTCTGCCCTGGAAGGATTGCCGACACATATTTGGCCGAAGCAAAAACTGCTGGAAATGCCGTGACGACACAGGTTCGTCGAAGGCAGTTAGGAACCATTTTCTTGCGACCAGCCTTAATCGGCCGGGGCAAGGATTGGGTTAAAAAATGTTCAGTTAAACATCATAAAAACTTAAAAAGATATTGGCAATTATTCTTGGATTGGCGACAAATCGTAAGTGATCGTTAGCAAATATACACCACTTCTCTGCAATTATTCAGTGGTTTTTGATGGAAACAGATTATTTGGGAGCGATCCCTTATGATTCCTCGCCTATCTGAGAATAATGGCTCATTAGGTTGCCGATATCTTTTAAAGTTTTTATGATATTCTACTGGAATTTTGTTTTAAATTTCCAAATTGTATCTGCTCCCAAATTTTAAAAGTAATTAATTTTACCATCTTTTGTGTATGCACAGTGAGGATTTAATTGCTTTAAATGTTCCTATTTTATCAAATTTTAAAAACTTTATTTCAAATGGAGTAAGTATATAATTTCAGCATAATGATTCTTTTCCATGCTGTCAAGTTTTCCATAAGTTTGGTAAAGCAGAATGAAAAACTCTGCACATTATGAGCAAAAACCATGCAAACAAAATTTATATTTTTGAAAGAAATGCTTTTATGTTTGTGAATATAAGTGATACTTTCACGTAAATCTATAAAATTATTGTACATAGTAAGTAAACTAATTGATGAAATTTACAGCTCCTTCTCAGCTATTTGCAATGAATTTCGATCAAAACATTTTTTGGTTTCGTCAATTTGTTGCTGGTATCCTAAATCCGTGGATGATCTATTTTTATTGAAAAATGTCCCACAAAGCATACCTTTTATGTGGCAGAAGTTACAGATCAAGTGTTCACCTATTTCTCAAGGAATGCTTTAAAATGTAACTTTTTGAAAGTGGTGCAGTTTTTTGTCCACCACTGTATGTATACATATATAATGTATGTGTGTGTGTAAAGCTCAATTTGATATGATTTTGCAAACAATTTAGTAGTCTTAAAATTTTTAATAAACTTAAGAGGAAATTTTTTTTTAACAAACTTGATGTAAAGACTTCACACAACACACTCCAGGGTCCCCAGTACCTACCACTATTTGCGGTTTAACCGGTTGGATGGTACCCTGAAAACAGTTCTAATTTTTTTAACCAGACCAGAAGCTGTGCAATCCCTGGTCTCAAACCCCCAAACCTCCAGAGGTATTGATTCACTTGGAGGACTAAGTAACTACAACATATTTGACATGCCCCAGTCACTATTAACCAACATGGAGGATCTTCAAACGGTTGGGCTCCTTCGGTTACGAGTCCGAAGCCCTACCAATTAGATCACCATGGCCTCTGACTTAATGGCTGCAGTAGTAGTTTTTTCCTGCTTTCTGGACATTTTAACAATTCAGTTGAGGACTTGGCAAGAAATTGGAAGAGTTATCATCTTGTTGTGACATCAGTTTTGGCTCCTTTGTTGGGAGGGGGGGGGGGGGGGCAAATTTTGCAAAAAATCATTTTTTAAGATTTTTTTTCAAAATTAACACTTTGAGGTCTATGCCCGAGCATCACTCGGGTTGCCGTTTTGGGTGAAGTTGACTAAGCCCGAGATTCTCTTGGAGTCAAATTTTTAACCTCTTAGCTATAAAAGTATGAGTTCTATAGGTTTCTAGCCTTTTTAGATACTACCTACGAACCTTTTACGTTCAAAAACAATATATATAGACGGCAGCACGAGGCAGAAATAACCACATGAAACGAGATAGAATAAGGGTTTAAATTCGAGTTTTTGTGCTTTGAAATGTATCTTACAAAAGCAAATTTTATTAAATAATGTTTATTTACAAATTAAACCTATTTTCAGATATTCGTTCAAGATTTAGGTAAGTTTTTAATTTAGTCTGGGTAAACTTTTATGGTTAAAAATGATGTTTTCCTATGCAGAACTTTTTTTTTTAGTTTCAAACATGCTTTTTTCAACAATTTCTCACTAAACATTTATTTTTATTCATTCAAATTGTTCCTTTATTACAAAAGAAAACATCTTCAAGTATATAATACAATAAAAATTACTAAAATACACATCTTCCTAGTATTTAAAAAAAAATCATGCGAAGCGCCAAAACACCCCAGTCTGGAGGGACATATGCAGTCGAAATAGCTCAGACTTGAAAGTGTTAAGAGTTTTTTGGTAAGAAGATGAAAATTACCAGTTATTTATATTTTATCCAATCTCGTTTTGTTCTTTTTGGAATTAAATACTTATTTTTCTTTTTTGATTAGAATAAAATATATATTTTCTATTGCGTGTAGCATTATTAAAGAAGGAAGATAGAATGTAATATACACAAATGTCTTCTCTTCATTTTTCATCTTAAGTTTTTTTCTTTCATTTTCAGATAGCTGTGTTAATTGCAAATGCCATTGCTCAATCTTTACAACCTTCCATATATGATAGTATTATTCAAATAAAAAAATTGCCATATCTTCCTTCCATCATTTCTACTTCATCACAGTAAGTATCTCTATTAAGTAATTGTTTCTGTTTTTTTTTTTTTTGCTATTTTTGTTTATCTGGCCTATGATATTCTCTTTTGAAGTATGAATTGTAAAGTAGTTTTTTTAATGCATTTCTCTGAATCTTTATTAATATAAAATGTTTTGAAATACTCTATTATTAATTTTTCTATGGAATTTTCTTTCTTAAGATTAACAGATCAAAAATTGAGAAAACATCAGAGATGATAAATTTTATAATCCAATAGTAAAATCATATGAATGTTTTTTTTTTTTTTTTAATTTAACTGTATCTTATTAATTTTTTTTAGAGCTCATAATGTGTATGTAGACGACATAATGGTGCGTGAAATAGTTTATGTATGGCAAGGTGCTACTTACAGGGAGATCAAGGGTGTCCTTAAAGCAAATAAAAGATTACAATCTTTTCCATTAGTTGAATCATCAGGTAATATTTTGTTTTATTTCTTAAAACTTTTAAATAATGAAAATAGATTTTACCATTATTTCTGTAAGTGTGGATGCTGTTATTGTTTCATAAAATATCAAGTAATGTCATCCATTTTCTGATATGTGGAAGATTGATAGTATGCTTCAAGAATTATTTAATGCAGGGATTCCCAAACTGTGGTCCGCATACCCCTTGGGACTCCGGCGAACCTTAGTAGGGGGTCCGTGGCGATATTCGAAAAAGAAAAGAGTTTTAAAACATTTAGTGATGCTTAAATTTTGCATTTAAAAACTAGAATTTTCATCTTCAAAGTAAGGAGTTGTCTATTGAGCCCTCGACATCTCATGGCACGACGTGGCTAAATCATGCATAGTTGGTTGAACTGTTATCTGCTTCAAAAAAACTGTGCAGTCAGTCGTCATGCAAATTTGAATTTTTGATGAGCAACCTTCCAACTGTATCTTGAAATCTACCTTCCAGGATACTCTACCTCGATGGTCTGACTAAAATAGAAATACCTTGGCAATTGGTTCTTTCAGAACAATATTATGTTAGAAACCCTGTTATGCTGAATTTTCTCACAAACTCTGAAAAAATAATTTGTCTAGATCCTACAAATTTGACCTGGCTCCTAAGATTTTTTCAATTTTTGTCTGTGCGTATCTCCATTTTTGGCTTCAGCTGGATAACAAAAAAACACCAGAAATTATCTATTGCTGGGGCAAACCTAACCTGCCGTTGTTGTAATGCTGCAATTAGGATTTGCATAGTCTTCACAATGCTGCCATGTTAGGTTTCCCCCAACTATAGATGCTGATCCTAATGTTTAACTCCAGCTGTCAACAATTAAACCTAATATATTAAAATTGTGTCAGTTAAAATAACTTCACTTTTTTCCTTAGTTCGAAGTTCAATTTTGAATTTTAATTTTTACCTAATGATTTCTGTCTGTTCAACTTGGTGTAAATAAAGTTAAGCTTTGTAAACTACCTACCTTTTTTTTAATTGTGATATTCCCCTCTACTTAGTAATGATTAATTTAATTAAGTTCTATTATCTTTTTACTAAACGTGTATCTATACAATCTAATGACAGAGGGTCCGCACTGAACATTGATCCATTAAAGGAGTCTGCTGGCTATAAAGTTTGGGAAGTCCTGATTGAATGTATCTGGTAATAATGTATTAGATCCTTTTTCTTCAAATTTCAAGTCTTAAATCCTTTGTAACATCAACTATTTGAAAAATGAAAAAAATTTTACTTGGGTTGGTTAAATATTTAAATGATTTTGTTTCATATTCTCACCAAAAAGTATCCGGTGTTTGCATTCTTGTTATCCAGTTCCTCATTTTTCTCCAAGAAATGCCATAGCCTCATAAATGCTGTACAGAAACTAACATAGAATGAAAATTCACTGTAGTGCATCAATTACAATGGTTCTTTTAAAAATGGTATTAAAGAAAAAAAAAGTACTTAAAAACTTAAGTTAACACAAAACCCGTTTAGTAATTCATCAGTTCAAACCAACCAAAAAAAAAAAAAAAAAAAACTCAATAAATGATGATACACACAAAGAAAGGAATGTATGCATCTACATTTTTCCTCTCCCCTTGATTGTTTTAAGAAATTACTAGTGTGGAAAGGAAATATTTTCGCGCTCATTTAGGGAGAGGCAAAACTCCTCTTTGACCTCCTAAAAAATGTTCTCTTAGTCTGAAATATTTCTACAGGTTTCTTAATGTAGGGATTTTATTCTCATAAAAAGTGTCAAAATTATCATGTTTTTTTGTTGGTATTTTAAAGAATCATTTAGCCTGTCATTTTATGTTCTCCCTCTCTCTCCTTTTTTTTAATGTCAATTAGAATATTTCTAAAATTTTAATAATTTTTAATTTCTAAATGTATTATGAATCATTGTTAGATTACAACACTTCAGGCAAAAAATAAACCGCAACCTTAAGAAAACCGGTTCGTAATTATTTACTATACATTTTTATTATTCTGCCTCGTGCCCACTGCAATAGGATTCTTTAATTTTTCATCAGTCATTTAGGCATAGTATTTAATTAACCATAAAATAAACTTTTTACCAAGTGAAATCCTCATGAAAGGAATGGGATAAAATATTAGTAAGTGAGTTGCGGCCTATAACCAAAACTTTTGTGGTACGTTTAAAGCTCTGTACTAAGGCTAAAGGTAGCCACTTTGAAAATATATAAATATATTAGACAAAATAATGTATTTATATATGTTTTGAAGTTAGGTCGTAATATTTTCATTAGCATTAAAATTGTAATGTATCAACTGTGTCCAAGTTATTTCTTGTCATGCTGTACATTTAGGGTCAGTTGAGATAAAAGGAAACATGGGATAAATGGAAAACAAACCCTACTATCACACTTGTAATTTTTGAAACTAAACTGTTCATGAGTGGAAACTAAGTAAATTATAAAAGACATGCTGATAGTTCTGTGCATTTTCAAGCACAGTCGATTTGTAGACTTCAACATGACACTGAAAAAGTTACTTTTTAAAGTTATCTTACATTTTCCCCTCCAGCGGGTTTACAAATACAAAGTAACTAAGTTTCAACTTGTTTGCCTTGTCATATAGAAGATTACTAAAAACTTTTGGTGAAATTTGCTTTCTAACCTTCTACAGATTCTAATGTGATTGGTATAGTGCAGTTATTTACCTACATCAACCTACTAAGGAAATAAATTTGGAGTGTTTCAGTGTACCCCATAGAAATACAGTAATTGGATCTTTATCCCTTCTGGGATAAATGGGAACATGATTTCATTCACTAACAATCAATCATAAAATCAAAATTTTTATACCTAGTTACTTTTGGACAGTTAGTGTTGAACACAATGCATCAAAACTGTGTCTCAATCCATTCAGAAGAAAGGGAAGGATCTAAAGTTGGAGACTTTGGAAATTGTAGTTTTCTTGTACCTCAACTGACCCTAACATTTTTTAGTAGAAAGAAGTGAAATTCTTACCAAATACTTTGTGATATTCTTGTTGTATTCAGAAATATTTTTCATTCTAATGGGTTACCTTGTCACAAGTTATAAATAATACAACTTTAATTTGATGTAATTCATTTTAGAATCTATGATCTTGGCTGGGTTCAGTTCAGAGAGAATGGAACTGATGAGATTGCTGGAGAGGCTCTTGGGGCGTGAGAGACGTCTTCAAGAAGTAGCTCGAAGACAATCTGTAGATGAAGGAACTTATAAAGCTGCTCAAGAGCAACAGCAGAAGAATGTCTAGATTCGAAGTTATTCCAGTTGCTGGGTTTTAACTAGGGTAAGTTATGGGAATCTTGCTGTAATAACTATTTCTGTGTGAATCAAGTTTATTTTTTGTTAACATTAAAGTGGTTTTGATAGTTACTTAGTCCTTTAAAGCAAGAAGAAAATAACAATCCATTCTCTTAAATAAGTGCTTAGTTTTTTTATCTTTCTTTGTCTGAAAATTTTATGTGTATTCTATGACAATATGTATTGTATAAAAGACTTAATTTTATGATTGTATTTTATTTTCATTAAGAACAAGGTACTGCTATGTGACAGCCAAATCCCCCCCCCCAACCCATTTAACCCATGTGAACTTTTTTCTTCATTTCTTGGCTTCTATTTCTTTTAAAAGCTTTAGTGCTTCTACTAGGTTGAATCAAAAGTTCTTTCTTATTTTCACCTACAAAAGAAATGCACAACAGTCACACAATACTAAAGATTTATTTCCTCGAAGTAAATTCCATTATGAAGTATGGTTTTGTGCCATCTGTCTGCCAAAAGTTCAATTCCATGCTTGTACCATTCAGGCGACTTTGATGCAAAAAACTCTCAACATCATTCACATTAGCGAACTGCCATCCGGACAGAAAGTGTGCCAAGGACCAAAAAAGATGATAATCTGAGGGAGGCAATGTCTGGGCTGTACGCTGGATGGGGCAAGAGCTTCAATACCTTGCAGGTCTTGAAGTTTATCTTTGGTCAATCTGGCTCTGTGTGCTGGAGCATTGTCATGTTGCCGGAGTGCACTTTGTCTGTTGACTAGTGCTGGATACCGAGCCTTCAGAATGTCGTAGTCTTTGCAGTTGTTGAATATAGAGGTCAGGGTTCACAGCACGGCCATGTGGAACAAACTCAAAGTGAACCGCTCCCTCGAAATTCTACCACGCGCACAGCAAGACCTTCTGTTCAAAATGACCCATTTGACAATGGGTTTTGGGGGCTGGCTAGGATGTCGCCACTGTTTTCCCATGTCTGGATTTTGGGAAAAGATCCATTTTTTATCTCCAGTAACGATTCTGTGTCAAAATCGAAGATCTTGGGGGTTGGAAAGTAGTTCTTTGCAGAAGTTCACTCGCCGTTGCTGCTGGAAGGGAGTCAATTCGTGAGGAACTTCTCGACAGCACCTATTCACGAGCCCTAGTTGGTGGAGGTGTTGATTGATGGTACTTTGGGAAGGACCAAGTTCTGATGATAATGCTCGTGTGCTAGAACTTGGCTGGTGTTGGATAGCTTACAGCAAAACTTCGTTATCGACAACAGATGGCTGTTCAAATCTTGGTTTCTCTTCAAGGGTCATATCATCTTCCTTGAAACGCTTAAACCAATTTTGAGCAGTGCACTCATTCACAGAACCTGGACCCTCAACATCATTAATTTCTTTTGCCACTGCCCTTGCATTCAGACCTTTTTTCCAGAAGAAACGCAAAATAACACAAATTGCTATCTTATCCGCCATTTCAAGAAACTGCAATGTCTACACAGGTACGAGAAATCACGGCAACTGATGGGGATTATCAAGATCAAACTCCACTCTACCATTTTAGATCAGCTGCGCAGGAACTATAATTTGCATATGTTACATTCAGGTCTGCCGATCCAGGACAGGGAAAATATGAAAAAACTTTTGACTCAACCTGGTAACTATTCAATTATCACTTGTTTGTTCTCCTTTAATCATGTTTCTAACTTCCTAATCCTGTATGACTTTTTCATTTGCAATTCAAGGTCGATAGATTTCTTTCTTCAAAAATTTCTTATGATATTCTGTGCTGGTTTTTTTTTTAATTTTTTATATTTTTTTCTACATTTATACTGTTTTAGAGTTACAGTTGTGTAAAGAAATAGCAAGGTTACGCAGCAGCTGCTTCTCAGAATGAGAGTGATTGAAAAAGGGCATAGTAAATGCATAATTATGCTCAATGCGCATGTTACCATAATCCACTGACTGTCATGAGGAGAAATTATTGTAATTGTCTGTATCTACTTGATTGGTTGTAAATATGAATGGTCATTAAGCAGATAGGTTGCCAAGTCAAGAGTTCTTGTATAGTGCATGATGTTACAGAACTCAGAGGACAAAAAGTGAAAGTATCTTTTGAAAAGTTTTTACTTACTTGAAAATTTAAAATATACAGTGTATATTATGCAAAGCATGTTAGTTCTACACAGTCAATTCTTCTTATACACTTAATGTAAAATCTTAGTTACTTAATTTTATGTGCAATCTAAAATATAGGCAGCTTCGCTAATGTTTTCATAAACTTGCAAAAAAATAGTAAAATAAATAAATAAAAATAATGTTGTTGTCAAATTATGCCAAATTAAAAATAATGAAATTTTAAAGTATCTAAAAATCTTTTGCCCCTATATGTAAAGTGCTTGAAACTTTTAAAACATTCAATAGCATTTGTGACTGAATATGAAATGTATAACTGAATAGATTATTTCAGAAAGGGCATAAGTCCAACTAATGCAAATTTTCTGGAATCAATAAAAAGTGATTATTTCATTCATAAATGAACTAAATTCTACATTTTTTTTTTGTGCCTAATCCAGCCACAAGTAGGATTATTACCTCACCTTCAATTATGTTTCCTTTTGTCACTAAAATTAATTTAATTTAATTATTTTTTTTAAACTTTGACTTATGTTACTTCTACAATAAATATCCTGAAAGGCTAGCTTAGAGTTCTGAAAATGTAAATCAAGTGAATTGTTTTTTTTTTTGAAACTGATAATAAAACATACTATAACAAAGTGACAAAAATAATTAGTGAAGTCCGTATGCATAATTTCATTATCTTAAGAAAATAGATCTTGTATTTTCCTCTTTCTCTCGTCTTGTTTTTGTGAAACAATAAAGTCTGGCGTAAAAAGAATTTAAAAAAGTAAAAACTAACAAACTGAGAAAAAAAAGCAAAAGTTTCACATGTGTATAAAACTATATATTCATATTTATCAATTGCATCCTCCACGGAAATCTTCTCTTTCTATTTTTCTCTTGTCTAGTTTTAGGTACCAAATTCTATGTACATATTAGCATGATTCTGTTCAAAATTTTCACTAAATAATCATCTTGATAACTTATTTCTTTCTACAATATGACAATTTTCCTTTTATACTCAATGTTGGCAAAAGTAGTTCAGCCAAGAAGCGTTTCTTTGCTATATGCTCTTAAACCGTCTATAAAATAGCTAGTCTGAAACCATTCCTTTGGTTTTCTATCGAATATTTAAACGTTATGAATGCTGAGAATTGAAAACATTTGTCACCCAGTAGAATCTTTTTCCAAAATCTCAATTTGGGAGAAAAGTTCTCTTAAAAAATGAAGGGCACCACTTTTAGCATTTACAGATTTCATTGTTTTCAACAGATTTGATGGTTAATCTTGGTGTAATTTCAGAATTTCCTCACTATATAAGAGGTTGAATTTCACATGGTAATAATCTGTCATATCTGTTTAACATTCGTTTTACTGCCCCAAAATCCCGGTCGCAAAGGACAAACAAATGTCCTCTCAGAGGAAAGTCATCAGCAATCTTGTTAAATTTATTCAGTGTTATTTCTAGAAAAAGTCTCCTGCAGTGTTGTTCTTATTTTGACCAGCATATATCTCATGGAAAGTGTAGTTTTTTTTTTTGTTTTTTTGCTATTTCTAATGTAGTGTTAATAAAATTAATGAGAAATTTGCCAATTTCATACTGATATTTGTCTGCCCTATCTCTACCTAGGTTGTGATTTTGAATCCCTCCTAACCCTCCTAAATGATAATCCTACCATTACCGTAATAATGCTAGATCAAAGGAGTTATTTGTTTTTATTTCATTGCGCCAAAAAATCTAGTTCTATGATCTTGCCATATATTCACATTGCGTCTTACTATTTCTTCATCCGCATTTAGTGCAGAAAGGGCATAAGTCCGGGACTTATGCCTTTTCTGCACTAAGAGAAAAATGTGGCTCCTAATTAAAGGGCTTTGTTGTGCTAGGCTTGACTTCCCTGCTACTCTAGTCGATTTCTCTACATACAAATATGGTAAAACCACAGCTAACTCCTTTTTGAAAAAAAATGTGACTTGTGCCCTCTCTGAAACAATAAATTCAACTACTTTACTGTTTTCAGCTTTTACCTTCAGAACAGCATTGAATTGTTAGACAAATTCTGTATCTTTTTTAATTGTACTTTATTTTAGTCTTCATCAAGAGGCTCTCCTCCACCATCTCCACCGATGACGCCTACATCTCCTAAAAAATCTATTTTAAAACATTCACCCATGCATTCCCCTTATTCTACAATTACTTCTAGTATTGCTCATGGTTAGTACATACAAATATTTCACTTTTTTTTACTAGTTATTTGCATGTTTTTGTATTTAAAAAAAAATATCATGCTGACTGAATTCATGTGTGAATTGTAATTTTTATTGTGTCTCCAATAACAATTATTATAATTTATAGTTACAACAAGTAATTATATTTGCAACATAATTTCAAAAGAGCAGAAAACTTAGCTGGCAATATTTTTTGCTTGGAGTTTCCTATTTTATTGCAGTTATTTTATTATACTAATGTAAAGTTTATATTTTGCTTAAAACGTTTTATCTTTATACAGACCTGCCTATCCTTGGATATTTTGCATAAGCTTTCCAAGTGAAGCTAAGAAGAGTTTTTTGAGGTTGCTATTAAATTTTGGCCTGCAAAAAGAAATCTTTTAAAGATAGAACTAGTTCACAAACTATTTTCATTATAGAACTAATAATTAACTATCAGATTATGAAGTTGTTGGTTCAACGAAGAAATGAGGTAGAAAAATAAAGTCCCCATTTTGGATATCCAGTTTAGTACTCATGTGAAACAATTCACTTTTTTTCCTTCTGAGGCTTATAGCTCCAGTTCTATTGGACAGATCCAGATGAAACTTCAAATACATGTAATGCAAACCAGATTTTTACCAAAAAAAAAAAGAGAAAAATTTAAATTTGCCACCTGGTGACACTTTAGTGACAGAAAAAGTGAAAAAAACAGTTATAAAATCAAAGAATAATGAAATATTTTATTTATTTACACACTTATTTTCTCCATGTACACATGGCCTCACACAACATTTCAGTAGGGATGAGACAAAGCAAGGCTCACGATGCTAGCTTTTAAGTCTGTTTGATTATTATACCTTTTTAATAAATAATGTTTGAGAGAACCCAAACAACTAAAAGTCACAAGGGTCATATCTGGTGACCTTCTGGGTAGGCAATCGGGAAAGAATAAAGACGAAACATTCATCAGGAAAGTTGGCTTGAATCACAGCCTTTACTCATTCCGCTGTTTGAGCAATTGTTTTGTCACTTGATGGTGGCTAAACAGCCAATTTATCTTAAGATTGTGCTGTTGAAGCATTGCGCTTACTTTGGAAACAAGCTTCTTGATGCATACGTTCAGAAACAGGTTCATTTCAGACGAATGATTCCTTTGAACTATAGTATCGCATTCAGAGGGACAAACTCTTTAGATGCACCATGTTTTTTCCCAACCCTACTAATACATCACATGAAGCCGTTGACAATGGGGTTATCAGGCGTTTTGTTGATGGGCAAGATGTGCGCATAAAAAGTGTAATTTAATAAACTAGTTTGTTGTTCTTTGATTTTTAATTGTTATCTTTTCAGTTTATGTCATTTAAGCGCCACGTTCGGGCAAAATTTCAAATTACATTTTTGTGAATACGAGGTGTGGCTAGAAAAAACCGAACTGATGCTATAAAAAAATTTTATTTTCCATTATTTACAATTTGATGTTATCTCCTTCAATGTACTCTCCTCCTCGGTCTATACACCGCTCCATACGAATTTTCCACTGTTCATAGCAATGCTGCAGATCATTTTCAGTAAGTCCATACATTACTTCCGTCGCTTTTTCTTTTACTGCTTCAACACTCTCAAATCTAGTTCCTTTCAAAGCTGACTTGACTTTAGGGAAAAGAAAAAAATCACAGGGGGCCAAATCAGGTGAGTAGGGTGGATGGTCTAAGATGGGAATGTTGTGATTGGCTAAAAACGTGTTCACTGACAACGCATTGTGAGCTGGGGCATTGTCTTGGTGCAGGATCCATGTCTTTTTTTCCACAAATCGTTCCGTTTTCTCCGTACTCGCTCACGTAAGGTAGTCAGGACGCTAATGTAGTAATGCTGATTCACTGTTTGTCCCTCTGGTACCCAATCAATGTGTACAATCCCTTTAACATCAAAAAAAACAATCATCATTGCCTTGAATTTCGATTTTGACATTCATGCTTTTTTTTGTCGTGGAGAATCAGGAGATTTCCAATGCATCGACTGGCGTTTGGTTTTGAAATCGTAAGTAAAAAACCACGATTCATCACAAGTAATAACATTTTGTAAAAAGGTGGGATCTCTTTCAATGTTTTCTAGGATGTCAGAACAAATCATTCTTCGGCGTTCCTTCTGTTCAATTGTGAGACACTTTGGAACCATTTTTGCACACACTTTGTTCATGTTGAAACTTTCATGAAGAATCTGCCTAACACTTTCCTTGTCAATTCCTGTCAACTCAGACATTGCTCTGATTGTTAAACGGCGATCTTCTCGAACAAGTTTACCAATTTTTTCAAAGTTTGCATCAGTTTTTGCTGACAATGGTCTGCCAGTGCGAGCGTCATCACTTGTGTCTTCGCGGCCATCTTTAAATCGTTTAAACCACTCAAACACTTGTGTTCGCGATAAAAAATCATCGCCGTAAACTTGTTGCAACATGACAAACGTTTCACTTGCAGATTTTCCAAGTTTGAAAAGAAATTTGATGTTAGCACGCTGTTCTTTCTGTACACTCAACATTTTTCCGACGCACAGACAAAACGTCAACTACTTAGAACAGACGCCACGGGCAGACTGAGTGCAGGAGGCAAATGAAACTCGAGCAGTAGGCGGAGCAAGAGTCACGTGACAGGCCAGGCGACTTTCAGCCTTATTGCATTCGTTTTATTGTTTCACCTGTGGTAGTTCGGTTTTTTTCTAGCCGCACCTCGTAAATCTTGTCTCCATGATCTACATAACCTAATTTGAAGTTTCATTTGGATCTGTCTTGTAGAACCGGAGTTATAAGCCTCTGAGTACAGTTAGCTTAGTTTTAATCACCCCCTACCTTAATATAAGGTATAAACATTCTTAAAAAATATTTCTGTTTAAAAAATAATGATTTGTACTTGTTTCAGGTGTAACATAAAAAGTCACACCTATGCACCAATCATTACTTTTGAATTTTTTTTTTTTTAAGTTGTTACTTTATGTTGAGGTACATAATGGTTACTGGTATTCAAATATAGGCGTCTCTCCTATAACACTGTACTTCTACATCACAGTTTCAATATCAAACGGTACCTAATTTGCGATTATTATAACACTGTTTTGATATTACTCGGTACAAAACTTGAATTTAACACTACACAGTTTTGACATGACTCGAATTTTAAAATATTGAATTTCATTTTTGTCTAACATGCTATAAACCATGTATGATAATAACTCTGATATGATTTTACTTCATTTTTATGAAATTATTATGAAAAATCTTCTGCCTTCAATTCGTAAGTTTTGTTTCCCCGTATAATACTAACTTGTAAATTTTAAATACTTTTTTCTTCGCATTAATGTTTTAAAAACAAAAATGAAAATTATTTTGTTTCCAATGCATTGTAAGAAAATAGCATTATGATTAATCATAAGCTAAATTTGGCAAATGATAAATAAAAAATGTAGTTGAAACAAAAAAAAAAGAATAAATCTATTTCGTGAATTTAATATTTTGTTTTGTTGTTGTTGCTCAGACAAACTTTATTGCTATAGAAAAGCTCAGATTTGTTTTCTGATGGAATGCATTTTCTTGTTAGTAAAGAAAGTTGATAAAGTTTTTTCTTGTTGTGCATAAAAGTTTAAATTTGAAGCATGTAAAATAATGAAGTTGTATCATTCATAACAACTCTTAGTTTTAGATGAGTGGGCAGTTGTATGCTTGGATTGCCAGTTTTCATTTGTATGTTGTATTGAGCCAAAATTTCATCTATTCTAAAATTTGAATCTTAAAACTTGGTTTTGACATAACATGGTACACATTCCTTGATTCACATTATTTCAAAGTCTCGTATATCACGGTTTCAATATAACAGGAAACATCGTTGTGATACAACACAGTATTTATCGACATGATTTACAATAAGTGCATGATTAATTAGCTTAAAAAATAAGTGAAAAAGTTATTTATAAAAACGTTTCGTTACAACACGGTTTCAATACTACATGGAACAAATTAACCGTGTTATACGAGGGATATACACACCCCCTGTGTATAAAAATTAAGAGCCAAGCTTTAAATTTCTTGGATTAAGGTGCAAATACATGCTTAAAAACATCACACCAGGAACAATAGCGTGAGCATTATATAGATAGATAAATGTAGGGAACTAATAGATAAACAAAAATTGATAAATATAAATATATCAGATAAAGATAGAAAAATATACAAAGATTGATAGTATTGAGATAGTGAATATATAGATAGACCCAGAAATAGATGTTATTTCATGGATAATGTAGAGATATAGATACTGATTGAAAAATTTGTATACCTCTGGCCAAAGCTGCAGCACAGGTGGCATTCTGTAAAAAGGTGAATTGTATAAAAAGTAATTTGTGTTAAAAGCCAAACCATCTAGCCACCAATACTGGCCTAGTTATCAATAAAATAGTTGCAATATTAGTATGAAAGAATTATTTTAAACATTCAACTGCAACAAACATTTCAAAATATATATACCCTTGTTAAAGACTCCAAACATTTTTCAATGTGGGATTGTAGTTTGAGTAATCCACCTTAAGTTTGTCCTACTTTTTATCATTGTTTCATTTTATCAATTTCATTATTTTTTTTTCTTTTGCTTTCAATACTTAATGTTTTTCCTGTGATAATTTTTTTAAAATAAGTAAAAGATGTTTTATTGTTAGCCCAAAATAAAATGTGTAAAAAATGGATCAAGGTGAATAACATGTTTTATATACAGTTTTATATACATGTTTTATATTTGTTTCAGCTGCTTAAGTTCATCATTGTATACTAAAATTCAGTTGTTCACTCTACAACTGAACTCTGGTGCAGTTAAACACTTCAGGTTTCCTTTTAGTTAATGAAAAAAAATGTTTATGATTGATTTTATTATTATTATTATTTATTTATTTATTTTGAGACTTAAGTGTACTTAAAAATTAATCTATGACTCTGTTATTTAGATTCAAGATTGAGAGCAGCATTTGAAGCAATTTTTCGTAAGGCTCTTACATTACAAGATGCTAATCCCAGTGAAAAAGTAAATTTTCATTTATTTTAATTTAGTACCGATTTTTATTTAGTTCTTATGTAACTTTATAGCTCTCACTAGTACTTTTTTGATAATTTTGACTTTTTAGTAACATTTCAGGTTTGAGTACTTTTTTGTACAAAATGCATCCATACTCATGAATTAAACGTTCAACCTTTCTATTTAAATATTTTTCCTATTAATTGAATAAATGCAACTGTACAAGTATTTTTCAATTTTTGCTTGATTTTGCTAAACGCTGTTGGAAATTAATCTGTAATAATTTCTTCATAAGCCAAAAAGATATTTATCTCTGTAGTTTCTTTCTTTTAGCTAAAAATAAAAAAGAATGTCACACTGTAGTATAACTTCTGACTTATTGTTATTATTACTATCAATGTAATTTTTTTTTTTTTTTTGCTGGGAAAAAGCTTTTGAGTTATTCACCTAATATTTATTATTATTATTATATATTTTTTTATACACAATAATAGTATTCATGCCTTATTCACTGATTGTCTTTATCAATGCAAAATTAAAAGCATAAAAATATTCTCTAGCAGTGAGCTCTTTGTTGCACTGCATATTGTTGATTTTCAAACGTTGTGTAACCTTAATTTGGGTTTTCTTTTTTCACTGTCTTCATTTTTTATAACATTGATTTTAGTTTTAAATGTATTTCTTTAAGTGTATTTCCTCTTAGTTGATGAGTGTTTGCCTACAATAAAGTCAAAGTTTTTTTTTTTTTTTTTTTTTTTTTTTTGTAATGTACTAAAAGTACAAGAGTTCTTCAAAAGCTTTTTCTTATAACATTTCAAGCTGTGTTTTAAATTAAGCCCTAATAATTTTTGTAACTAAATAACAGACTGTAGAAATTATACCTAAAATTTTGTTTTTTCAGTGGTCTCTTGATGACATCTGCATTCCTTTGAAGTGCACAAATATTTTTAAGATTTTGTATATCTCCACTTAGAATTCTTTTGATGTTAAAGCCAAATTTTTATTTACAAAACAATTTGAAATGCAATACAGTTTCAATTATATCAAATGTTTGGCATCTGCTAATTTTTATTTTACTTAAACTAGTTTTATCCTGAATGTTAATTTATCTTGATTTAATTTTTTTTAACTTATGGATGAAAAAAGTAAAAAATTTATGATCTATTTTTAATGTAACTAATTCCTGTGTAGGGTAAAATTTCATTAGAATACTTTTAATTCTATAATTACCCAATTTGTATTTCATTCACTTATTTGTAAAACTCTTTTTTTTTTTTTTTTTTGCTTTTCAGTCTGACAGTGGTCCACCAACTCCTAATGTTCCAAAACGTGTTCAGCTGGTATGTTAATCTTGTGCTATAGTTAGGCTATATTACTTTACAGTATTCATAAAAATGATTTCATGAGACAACATGCAGCTATAATTTTTTTATAAAATAAAATCTGTTCATAAGTACTAAGTAAAATGATTTCTCTGATTCTTTTATTGGATCTCATTAGTTGGATTACTTAAATTAAATGAAAGAAAAAAGAAAAATACCCCTGCTCAAATGATAAGCAATACTCACGAAAATTTGCGGCATACAGGCAAAACAGTGAATAAAAAATATACAATTCACATACCTGTAAAGTTTTTAATGCCTAATGCAAATAGGCTACCAAAATTAGCATAGAGCACTATCCCATGCTCACAATTCAATGTCATAAAAAAGAGCTTGTCAGACCTATGCTTCAGTCCTCAAGCAGTTTCTGTGGCAGTGGAGCTAGCCAAAGTTGCAAGCATGAGTAGAAGAAATCATTTGCACAATGAAATGTGTTTTGAGCCAGCTCAACTTAATGCAAGGAAATTTTCCCTTTTAACTGCTTATGCATTACCAGTGCTGACAATAATTTGTATTTGATTAATACAAAGGCATTTCTTTTTCTCTCAAACAAAACATCTAGTAAAAATAATGATGTTTTCATTTGATCTAAGTAATGGGAACATATAACACCATGACAATTTTGTCCTATTTCTAATCATTTTTGAATCATGGTGGAAATTAAAAAAACATTAACTTTATCAAAACTAAACTTGTGAAAGTTCTAAAAGTGCTGAAACATTAGTGAAAGGAAAAAATCAAACTATGCCTGAAATCCAGGGTGTCAACAATTTAAAGCAGTTGACTTAAACAGGTGATTTTAATAATGATTTAAATCAAATGATTGTTTAAAAAATCAGATTAAAATTATTTCCTAACTTAGACACCCTCTTGAAAATTGTACTTTTCACATGTTCTGCCTTTTTCTTGGTTAGTGCAACCTTTCTTCCTCATATATATATATTTTTGTCTTATTGTTTTTATCCTCATTTCGATTTCATTATTTTTAGAAATTCTAATTCTTTCTTCTTTACTCAATCCGAAAATTCAAATTTTTAGTTTAGTGGCCAATGGAAACTTTATTTTAATCGCTACTTTTTTTTTAATTAGTTGCAACTATATTCAAAAATTCTTTTTTTTATTGTAAACAATGAGGGAATCTTAAGGCACTAAGCTAAAAGGTGAATGTGAAGAAAATCCTATGCTGTAGATTGCATCTTTCTACGAAATGAAAAAAAGGAATAACTAATATTGCTTCAACCATGAATTCCTGAAAAGTTATTAAAGCATGTGGAACTAGGGTGTCCCAGAAAAATGAAACTTTATTTATTTATTTGCATTCCTTCTTATTTTATTTTTTTCCTTCTGTATCAAAACAATCCTAAGAAAAAGTTTCAGTTAATTTAAACTACTGCAACCTGTGCCTACTTGTTTCTGAAAGTGTGAACCAGCACTTTTATACTAGGTAAAATCGAAAAAAAAAAAACCTTTTTGGAATTTCGAAATTTTAAATTGATAAAAAGTTTCCTCTATAGCCCGAATTGTACTACAAAAACATTTATTTGAATTTTGATGCAAGACCTTTATGGAATTTGAGCATATGCATTTTATTTCAATTGGTTTTACATCACGTTATGAAAGTTTTGCAATGAAGTAATGCTTAAATATAATTGTTTTGTAATTTTCAAAAACATCAACTTCAAAGGTGAATTAAATTAATACATCTAAATTATTTATTAACTGAGTTTCTGAAGTCCTTTTTAAAATCAAAAAATCTGATTTTAATTTTAAAAAATCATATTTATTTATTTATTTATTTTTTTTCAAAACTATCATGATTTTTGTTCACCCTGTTAAAGTTTTAAAGCAGCAATGTAACAATTTCCTTCTAGCTACAATCTGTTAAATTTCCCAATAGTTTGTCAATATTAACCACTTTTGAGTGAACTTAAAATAAACAGTTTTACTTTCAGAAAAATTTACTGTTTGCTATGTAACTCTGAAATTAATGTTAAAGGAAGCTCAGGAGTTACCATTTTCGTCTCTGACTTCCATTTCTTATCCACTTCCAGCCTGTTATATCAGGTGTAAAACAAATGCTAAAGTTAATCATGTAAAGCACTATTTGTATTAAGGTTGAAGCAGAAGAAGTGTAGCACTTGTCCTCCTGTTTTGGAGAAAGTATTGCAAAGAAAATTGAAAATAAAAAAAAATGAAAAAAAATTCCAGCGTCTATAACTAAAGCATGTATGCAATTAGTAGAAAAGGTTGGAGTGACAATACAACTACTGCTAAAATGATTACTCCCAGATGATACTTGCTCTCATCCACTTCCAAACTGAAATCATCCTTGTGAAGAATGTCTAAGAGACCAGAGTTGGATTTAACACCCATACTTGTATGTGTTTGTGCGTATGAAACTCTCCTAAGAGCACAGCAGATTGAGAGATTGAGAATGGATTTTTGATTTTTAAATTTGGAGCTGTGTAGCAGCAGTATGTAATAAATTAAGAGCTATGTTTTATCTTTTAATTGTGGTACTTTGAGTTTAGGATGTGAGGTTCCTGGTGTCTCCAATCTAATTAAGAGCTATGTTTTATTTTAATTGTGGTTCTTTGAAGTTAGGATGTGAGATCCTGGTGTCTCCAATCCAATATAGCAGTCATCCCTCAGTTTGTTTCTTCACGAACCTGGCTGCTGGAGTCTATCCAACTGGCAACTTCAGGATGATAAACCTTTGCTTCAGCCATAAATTTTATGTCTGCTGTAATTGGATCTAGCAATTGGTGTCAAGGACCTAGAAATACAAAGCATGTCATAAGAAAATCATTCAACGTACTTCACAAATTCTAGCAGTTACATCAGAGGATTCTCTGCACTTGCATAGTTAAATGTCCTTCATTTGCAAACAAACAAAAAAGCTAAAGAAATGTTCATACAATTTTAATCAATGGCTTTGACAGAAATGAAATCCCAGCACTGAAAAAGTCTGTTTTTGATGAGAGTAATTTTGAAGGCTTATTTGCATATCTAAAAGGTTATTTTGATTCAAATTTTCTTCTATACGAGATTATTAACTGTACAAACTGTTGCTTTAAACAATCGCTTCTTTTCAAGTGCACAATGAACTCTGTAAGTGGTATTTTTCGTCCAAGTTAAAGCATAAGCCAGATTTGAGTCAAGAATGTGTTTAAAGGGTCAAAGTAGACTGTCTGAGCTGCTTTCTGAGTTTGAGTGAGACTAAGTATAGGGCTTTGAGAAGGTTAGGTTTCCTTTTGCAATATATTGCAGGAAGACCTGGCGGGTTTTGTTTTTTTTTTAATTTTTTGAATCGATACTTTTGAAGAGACGGGGGGGGGGGGATGCATACTGTGTATTCTGTCTGTCCTTAATTTGTTGTAAAATATTTAATTATGAGGCAGGTTACTAGTTTCAGCTTATTATAAGGTATCAACTTCTTAATCTAATGCAATAATCAGTTATATTATAGTCTGTTAGTAAGAGTATTTTCGATAAGTTTCTAACACTAAGATTTATTTTATTTCAAATACTTTTGCTTTTGAAGTTATATAGAATTTTTTCAACTAAATGAAATTCATTAATCATTCCTGCTATGTTTTTGTTTTGAATATATGCTAATTATTTCATAAAATGATTTTTATTTCTTATTATTAGCCAAAAGAAAGGGTTATAGACATGTCACAAGAAGAAGTGAGTGAATTTTCTTAAATTATTTTTATCTTCACAAGTGACTGATTAGTTTATTTTTTTACTTGTAAAGTCATTTCTAAAAGTATAACTTTGTCTAAATGTTTTTTTTCTTTAGCAATTAGCATGGGAAGAGGATCAGTTAAATGTTCCTGTTGATTTTAGCAAGTGTCATATTGATCCTGCTCCTTTTCAGCTAGTTGAAAGAACTTCTCTTATTAAGGTATTATATTGACTTTCCCACCAAAGTTATATTTTCAGGTTACTTCAGATGCATAATGAATACATTTTAGAGTGCATAACTGCTGGACTTTGTTAGAAGTAGTTAATAGGTAAATGTACTAATAGTCCCCTCCCCTGGAAGGGGAGCTAAAGATGAGAGGGGGAAACTATTTTTAGGTTTTCAACTATATCTGGGAAATGTTGGGGAAGATATGTTCGAAATGAAAACTAATGAAATTTGCTACAAAATTGTTTCCAAAGGTATTTATGGAATGTCTAAGAGTGCAGGAGTCAAATATGCGATTGAGGAATTTTGAACTTGCTGCATAATCACATGACATTGATGCTGAAAATTTTATAGATCTAAATAGAATCTAGAACTATTGTAAAAAAGATTACATGATTTAATGAATTTTAATTGATTCCAAAGAAAAATTTTCAACAACTTGAAGATGAAAATATACTGCGATGGTGTTCTACATTTGCAGCTGTTAACACCTAAATCTTTTGTTTTTACTCTTTATTTCATTGCCATTCACATGGGTTATTTACTATTGCTGGGAAAATGATGCAACTGACCAAGGACAAACTTAAAAACATTTGAGTGAAATTATCTTTTAACGACATTAAATTGAAAATCTTTTTATTTTTTCTTTAATATATTATTCCACACAGTAGAACGTCAAAAATCCAAACTAGTTAGGGACATAGGTAGTTTGAATTTTCAAAAATAACAAAGAAAATGGATCCTATTTAGAAAAATACTCTGGCATTTAATCAAATGAAGAGGCAATACAATATGTATGCACACAACTTACAATATAACATATAATTCTACAATATGTAATTCATTTTCTAACAAAATTTAACAAAAACATAACTCATTGTTTACTGAACATAGAGAAATGAAAAATATTTGCAGTGCTGAAAAAACTCAGTAAAGAACTATTATACAGTAATTAAACAAGGAAAATTGAACGAACTTCTGAAAAATAGATAGACTTCACCAAAGAAAGTTAAATTATTTCTGTAAGGAAAAACTGACAAACTTATTTTTTTTTTTAAATCACCGATTTATTAAAACTTCATTGGAGCGGGTTCAGATTTTTGATGTTCTACTGCAGGGCTGTCCAACTGCAAAGAGCCCACTGGCCAGAACTCCTTTTACAGATCACTTGGTGGGCTGCAGTTTGAAAAAGTTGAACAATAACCTCTTGTACAATAACAATTAATAGTTGAATCATTAATTATAAAACAATGAAACAGAAGGATTATAAAACAATTTGCTTAAATTTTAATGGGAAAACTGAGGCTGATCCGCCTTCTTTACTAGGGCAGGAGTGTCAACATTGATGTTTGTCGTTGCCAGCCGAAGAAAATCTAACAATGTACTGTCGGAGAGAGAGCTCCTGTGACGATTCTTGATAAAGTTCATCGCCGAAAAAGTACTTTCGTATAAGTATATGCTCCCAAGCATGGAAGTGACCAGAGCAAATTCCCAATTTCTTTTTCGAAATCAACAAAGGCGGTAGAGTCAGTGAGGGGGGGTCTTTATTTTTAACCAATTGCAGGCAGGTTTTGCTTATCTGAAATGTTTCTCTCTTTCCTCCCTGTCTCCCCCTCATCAACGCGAGGCAATACTATTTCTAGGAATTATTTGAACACCAACATGCAGGGTAGGACTGCTTGACCTTGACATGTCCTGTACCTTTTTCTCCCAATACAATGAAAGGAGCAAAAGAGCGATCAAGAGGAAATTTCGGGGACCCCAAGAATGGTAGTCTCCAATGCTTCTTGATACCATAAAATGTCAAAAAAAGAAATATGGTGAATAACAAGTTGGCAGGCCGCACAGTATGTGTTGGCGGGCCGCCACTTGGACAGCCCTGTTCTACTAAATTTTAAATAATTATTAATTACAAAAATGGCGACCTATTGTTTGCTTAGATTTATATTTTTTACTAAAAAATATGAAAAGTGATAGATTGTCAGTTGTCTTACATAAATCAATTAAAAATAAAATTTACAAATTTTACTTTTATGAGCTTGTTAAAGTATTTAAACCCTAAAAATATGTTTTAGTCATAAAGCCTTTTTAAATTATGACAAGAATGAAAATTGCTCTTTCTGTAAGAATGATCCCAGTAAAAATGTATGTTGTATATATTAATGATCAGTTTTGACTTAATTATTTATTCCCTTTTTTATTCTATTTTAAAGCAAAACTTTTCACTTATTTTAATTTATAAAGGATTACCTACATCCAAATTGTACTATATTGTGTTTATTGACACATGAGCAGTTTTATAAAAATGTAAAACCTTGTTTGAAACTCGTTTTCAATTTCAGGTACATTCCTTGTTTTCAATGCTTGGTCTCAATCATGCATATGTAACTGCAATAGGCAGATTAGTTGGAGTAGTTGCTTTAAAAGAAGTAAGCATTTGCTATTTTATTTATTTCTCAAAATATTTTTCATGATCTTTCTTTCAACTCAAAACACTATTGGCATTTCTAGAAAGGTTGTTAATTAAGCAAAAAGTAATGAATGAAATTTTCTTTTAATAATAGAATCTGCATGTCATGATATGCTTAAAATATCTTAAGTTTCTGAGTACCCTATGTTTATTTTCTTGACATGCAAGAACATTATTTAGTATTTTTATTGTACATATCCCATTGTATTTTTTTTTTTCCTGAAAGGTGTAAAAGTTGCTAGTCAGATATTTCATTTAAATTGGTTTGACATGGAGCTGATTGAAAGATAAAAGTTGAAGAAAATAAAAATGACCTGTGTGAAAAAATTACTAAATGATAAAGCTAAAGTCATTAAAGCATAAAAGTTGCATATGTCTGTTTCAGAGCTAGAAGGAAATTTTAATGAGCAGCTGGTACAAATAAAGCTTTTTTGTAGCCTTAAAACAGCATTAATTTTGGAAATTTTGAACTTTAATTTTTTTTCTCTTGTTTTTTTTACTGAGAAACTTGGGTTGCTAAGATGATGTCTGATTTAAAATATTCTTTTCAAAAATAAAGAAATTCTTAAAAAATAATGCTAAAACTTTTCACTATACATTTTAAAGTATGGAAAACACACTAATGTTTCAAATGTTCAGTATATAATTTTTAGAATATCATCTTCTGTGGTGTGTATGGAATCCACTTAATGCTTAGAATATGCTTCAAGAAAAATTTTAGTTGTTGTCTAAATGGTGCTTTTTTCTCCTGGAAAAGAGCCATTCATTGGAAAATCAGAAATTTTTCATTAATAAACTTGCAAAGAACAAAATTTCTGTGCTAAGAAGTCAGACATTTATGTGTGATTTCTTTAGCAGAAAAACACACACACACACACACACACACACATATATATATATATATATATATATATATATATATATATATATATATATATACATACATACACGGAAGAGCCAAAACATTATGACCACCGCTAACTTTTTCAAAGAACTCGTCTGGATGACATAGAGAACACATGATGAGGTGGGATTGGTACATAACGAGGGCTGGAGAAGGTAAGGCTTCATTCAAGAACTTTCTTTTGCAAGTTTATGGGAAAGGGTAACCATCTGTGCGAATTTGATCAAGGGCAGATTGTGATGGCCCGAAGACTCGAAACGAGTATCTCAGAAAGTGCAAGACTGGTAGGTTGTTTATGATCTGTCGGTTGTTAGTACTTATGCAAAGTGAAAAAAAGACGGTGAAACCAACAGTAGGTGTAAAGGTGTTGGACGGCCACTCATTAACAAAGATACGGGAGGTCGGAGACTAGGCCCCTTGGTTAAGCGAAATCGGAGGCAGACAGTTTATCAACTAACAGCTCAATGGTGCGAGTGGAGGTGTTTCCAAACACACAGTTCAACAGACACTGTTGGATATGGGACTGCGCAGCAGACGTCCCACTCGTGTACCTCTATTGACTAATCATCATCGCCACCTACACCTACAGTGGGCCCGAGAACACCGAGACTGATCCTTGGATGACTGGAAGAGAGTTGTCTGGTCCGACGAATTGAGATTTCTTGTTCATCACATGGATGGTCGCGTCAAGGTTCTCTGTCTTACAGGAGAACAGTTGCTCCCGTCTTGTACCGTTGTTCATAAACAGGCTGGTAGTGGCGGTATTATGATTTGAGGGGCTTTTTCCTGGCAGGCTCTGGGACACTTAGTTGTGGTAGAACATACCATGAAGGCTGTAAATTATCTGAACATCATGGCAGATCAAGTGCACCCTTACATGGCATCGGTCTCCCCTACTGGAAATGGCATATTCCAGCAGAACCTCATGTCAAAAGGCTAAAATTGTGCTGGAGTGGTTCCGGCAGCATGATGAAGAATTCCAATGAATGCCCTGGCCACCAAACTCACCGGATTTAAATCCTATGGAGTTCATTTGGGATTTCATGGAAAAGCAGTTCAGAGCTGAAACACCACCATGTCAAGATATCTCAACCTTTGCATGACTGCTACAATAACATTTGGTACAGTCTATCTCCAGACGTCTACCAAGAGCTTGTGGCATCCATGCCAAGATGAGATGAAGCTGTTTTGCAGGCCAAAGGTGGCACAACGTGTTATTGACTGGGTGGTCATAATGTTTTGGCTTATCAGTGTATATATATATTTATATAATATATATGGTAGAATCCATGTCAATTCAACAAGGGCTGTAACATGGTCTAAGATTTTTTTGAATTTAAAATATGTTAAAATTCATAAAAAATTAAGAAATCCTTTTTTTGTTTTGTTTTGCCCCAAAAAAAATTTCCTAGGCTTTCTCACTTGGGATTTTCGTCAAAATCTTTAAAGTACATTATCTCAGGAATGGTAGAACATATTTTGTTACGGTTTGCTTTATTTAAACGGATATTTTTTCTTGTTTAAAAAAATATGCAACATTTTGAAAGATGTGCTTCAGGTTTTTTTCCAGTCTTTTGAAAAAAAAAGTTTAAAATAATGTTTTTTTAACTTTTCTCAAATGTGTCAATTTCAAAAATTTTTATTTTTTACTGTTTATTAGTACTACTGAGTACTATATTCTCTGAAAATAAGGGTTTTTAAGGAACTCTTTACCTAATTGCAGACCTGTAAATTCAAAAAAAAATTTCACAACAAGTGGTCAGAAAACACTTTTAATTAAGTTATATAGTGAAATCTTCATTTTGAGTCGCCATTTTATTCAAGATATGAAATTTAGTGAGAACATTTAGCTTAATGATTCTTTCGGCGCTATGCGGAAAGTTTGCATGGGGAAATACAGCGAATCGGCGGGAGATAGCGCTTCAGTTTTCATAAAAAATAAAACTCCTGGATAAGGTACATACTCAAAATGAAAATTTCGCTATATAAACTAATTAAGAGTTTTCTGGTTACTTGTTGCGGAAATTTTTTTCGAATCTTCAGGACTGTAATTTTGTAAAAAGTTCCTTAAAAACCTTCATTTTTTCAAATGCCTCTAAAATCTGTTAAACGAAAAAGAAGGAAGCTCTCCTTTTCAGGGAACGTAGTGCTCAGTGGTACTAATAAATTTAAAAAATAACAATTTCTGAAATTGACATATTTGAGAAAAATCAAAAACATTATTTTAAACTTTTCTTCAAAAGAATGTGGAAAAAAAACTAAAGCACATATTTCAAAATGTAGCATATGTTTTTAAACAAGAAAAATATTCTTTTAAATAAAACAAACCGCAACAAAATATATTCTACCATTCCTGAGATAATGTACTTTAAAGATTTTCACGAAAATCCCAAGAGAGAAATCATGGCAGGACCGCCATCTTTGGCAGCCTGTATCTCACCCCAGAAATTTTTTGGGCAAAAAAAAAAATGTATTTCCTAATTTTTTATGAATTTTAACATATGTTATATTCAAAATAATCTGAGACCATCATGTTACAGCCCTTATTGAATTGACATCGAGTCTAGCATATGTATATATAGATTGATAGATTTGAAATATTTATTTTATAAAAATTTTCATTTTAGAAACTGCACACTTATAGTTGAGATAAAATTAATTATTAGTACAACATAAAATTTTATTTTCTGAAAATAAATTGTGCTTGGAAAAATCGAGTTATCTTTGACTGCTTACATTTTTTTTAAATTTAATTTATTTATTTAGGTATTTTTTGAGTCATAAAGTCATTAAATTTAAACACGTTGACTTATCCCTATTTTCGGAATTTTCCAGGTACTGCAGTAAAATACAGTATAACTTTGATTTGACGATACCCGATTTAAAGATTTCCTCAATTTAATGATACATTTTACTGGTTCGGATTTGACTGCATTGAATGTCTATGCTGTTCGATTTAACAATAGCCTTCATTTTACAATAACTTTTTCCAGTCCCTTGACAATCGTTAAATCAAGGTAATACTGTATTTGCAAAATCTGTTCCCTTTGATTAATTAGAAGTAGTAAAGTCTCATTGTCATTATCTTGATCAAAATATGCACAAATAGACTCTCTGCTAACAGATTGCTCAAAAAGAACGTAGTGGCTTTGTAGAAAAAAGATTCACATGTACAGTCGACTCACGCTACAACGCGATTCGACTTACGGGAAATGGCCATAACGCGAGTTTTTCACGAGTAACAAATTTTAGAGATAAGGCGAATTCCTGGCCCACAATGCAAAAATTTTCAGGCAGAAAGCAAAAATTAATCCATCACTCTTTCCTGTTCTTCCTCTTCTTCTGACGAGTTTTCTGACACACATGCGGTGTCGGTGGAAGACAATCTGATCACGCAGAATAAATCATCATCTTCATATTTCAAGTTATAAATATAATTACTGTATCTACTAACTATACAATACTATTATAGTACTGTATTTTATTATTACTACACTCCGCATGTACCACATTGTTTTATTTTATGTCTCTTTCTCCCACATTGATCATTGATTTTGTGCATTGTAACAATATTTTATGTTGAATAATACAGATTTTTCAAAATACAGTAAAAATTCACTTCTTTGTGTAACAAATGGAAAAAGATAGTTAAAAAATGGTTTAAAACAGTTTGAGAGCTGTTTAGGAACGCCTAAAACAACTAGGTATGTTTACAAAACATTTGTATGCACACCATTTCCACAACATGAAATTTCGACTTACGCGAGGGGTCTTAAAACACATCCCTCGGGTAAGTCGAGACTCGACTGTAGTTCCACTTTTTTCAATGAAATCTTTCATTTCCACCAGTCTATATCAACAAAGAGTTTAAAATTATTCCATTTGCTGGTAACTTTAGATATGGCATTATTGCTGTTTATGAAACCACAGCCCTCAAAGAAGTTTTTAATCAGTATTTTTGTTGTAGGCCCAATTTCTTTTCTCTTGACTTCAGTTCGCATTGCTTTTGAACATCTTTTTGTCCTAAAAGTCTATTATTTGAGTCATCCAGAAAATAAAGGCACCTTTTTTTCATTTTTTGCCAAAATGTTAAATCTCTCAAAGATTAGCCAGCTACAATTCAGTTAAGTTTTAGATTGTCAGCCACAGCAAAATGTAACCTGATCATCTACTTTTCAGGCAATCTTGCAACACTGCTCATTAAGGAGGACTATTATAAGTAAATTATCCACATTGTAGAAGCTGATAAGCAAACCAATGTGTTAAAGTTGAAATAAACTTTTTTTCTTTTCTTTTTTATAGTAGCATTTTATCAAGAGTCGACTGTATTTTAAAAAATTGCAACAATAGATTGGGAAGATATTTTGCTAGAATTGTGATCTCAAAAACTGATGTCCAAACTGTGTAAGCTAAACTAAATTTAAAAAATATGCGTTTTTTTTTTTTTTTTTTTGCTAAACAAATCACACATGTAAAGAACTTTTATTAGATAAATAAATTTTCTTATTAACTTTCAGCCCTAAACAGTTTGTAATACACATAAATGTAATGGAAAATGTAGTTCAGTTGTCTCACATGTGATGGTTCAACCACGGAAAAGCATGTTTCTGTGGATGAGAAACAAATATTATGTAATACTATTGCAAAAAAATGTCTTGGAATAAAATAAAACTCCTTTATTGACCTTTGCCAGTAGGTATAGTTCAAAAATATGATGGTCTATTTGTCGCATTTCTTTAGCTTAGGTCAGTAAACACAGTTAAATCAATGTAAGTTAATATATTGAAGAGTTTCAATTTACATTGTGAACTTTATTTTTTGACTTTATGGACTTTTTTATTTGATTATTAGATCGAAAAAATTCATTTAAAATTATTAGCTAATTAATTTATTCTATTTAAAAAATTTGCCCTTTAAACCTTGTAAGATTTGTTTGGATTGGAAGGAAAGTGATTAGTTAATTATTCATTCATTTTCATAATTAAACCCCCTAATAATTTCCGTTCTTTTTTTTTCTGAAAGAAATTTAAAAAAAAAATGCTTTTTTCTTTTTCTCCTGTAAAGGACTTGTCAGTTTGATTTCAATAGTGTATGTAGTTAGTAATGGTTAACTAACTTAGTTAATATGTAGTTGTCAATAGTGTATGTATGTATGTAGCTTATTATTATTGTTGGAATTTCATAGCTACATTGTATTCATATAGATATTATTTATTTATATTTTTTAGTTAAGAAAAGCTATTGAAAATATGCAAAGTGGTAATTTTGTGCGAAATACACCTTCAAACTTTGAGACTGCTGGTATGTTAAATAGTTCATATGGTGCTTCTGAATATCCCTCAGAACCACCATCTGAAGCAGCATCAGAAGCGCCATCAGAAGTTGAAACTGCATCTGAGTCAGAAGAAGTTCCTGAGTGTAATAGGTTTGTTTTTAATTTCAGAAACATTAGAAGGACTAGTCAAACATCACCAGTATAATTTTCAGCCACAGTTGTACATTTTCATTTATCTGGCTGCAGGATGTAAATTACATGATTCTTTACATCATGTTTGTGTCTTTCATACAAACTGCACAAAAAATGATAAGAAGTCTTTTTTATTAATACTTCAGTTTGTAATACATTTTGTATTGATAATTTTTCACTGTAATGTTGAGTCTTTTTAAAGAGCTAATGGAGAACTACTTAAGTGCAGTCCAGTATATTATGATGATGTATACATGTACATAATTCGTTAACAAATGGGTGTTTTCTTTATCTTTAACCCAATGTGCAGTGACTGACTTGAAACTATGTTTCTTAATTTCAAAAAATATGTTCCTTGGAGAAAACTTTCATACATGAAAATATTCTTCCCTGTACACTATCATTCCTTAGACAGTGATTTTTTTATTGCTTTTGTTCACATGCTTGTTAGCCATGCTCACATTTTTGAGACCAAAAACCATGTCGTTTATGCAAAATGAAAAACAGATCCCTCAGAACAGAGCAGTGTTTAATATAATTTTAGTACTGATACCTGTATTTTAACTAGAAAACTTATGCTTAACATTGCTATTTTATTAGAAAAAAATAAATAAAATCTAGCAGGGCATAGATTGGCTTACTTTATGTTTTGTGAACAAACCTCTTTTTCATAGTAAGGTAAATTATCAGCAGCGCTAGAGACCGGCAAAGATATTTTTTGTAAACAAGAAAAAAAAAATCTTGTTTTATAAATCAAAACAGTTTTTTATACAAGCCATTTTAGCAAAAAAATGTTTCTAAATGGCAAAATAGTGACTCGAAAAATATGATTTAAGTTTAAAAAATATTCATTTTATACACGAGACTAATTAGAGTCATAAAGTATAGGTAACTGAAATGATTGTTTATAGAACTTTTGGTTCATTCCATTAAATGCAATTCATTCTTACCTGAAGTCGTTCTCTAGTTTCTCACAAAAATTAAAACCTTATTGCTTATATTTTTGTTTATTCTTTTATATATATATAAATATATATATATTTATATATATATTTAATTTAGCAATAAGTTCGTTGTTAATATTCTTCAAATAAAAATATGAATAAATGTGTTCATACTGGTAGATAAACTCTCCAAATTAGTTTTACCTTATTGATCTAAATTAGTGTACTTTAATCTTGTGTTAGTCTCACGGAAAACATTAAAATTATGGCTTATCAAAATGTATGCTCTCAAAACAAAAATGTGATAAATAATTTCCTATTTACCCTTTTGTAATGCAACAAATGTAAATGTTTCTTTTTTTGCCACTATTTTTCTTTATTATAGTTACATTCCGTTGTATTTTATACCAAATACAACTAATACCTTCTAATGTACTTGACTGCACTTTGTTTAATTATGTTGTTAAGCATTTCAGTGTTTTGTATGTTTTGTTAAAGGAATTTTGATTCTGTAACCTTTTGATAGTGTCGCGTTCAGCAGAATAAAACATCACATTTGTAATTTGAGGTTTTTAAATGTTTGCGTTTTGAAAATAACTTCTTTTATATGCTAAAATGCCTTCAATGCTGTTTCAAGTTTGATTTCAAAATGAACATGTGCCAAAATAATTACATTACCCTTATCTATAATTAATGGAAACATACATGTGTCTTCCTCTGTGGCATTTACTTAACAGTGTAAAAAATATTTTTAAACTATTACACTAGAAACATTTTTATGCTGATTAAATAAGGTTTATTTTTTTATTAAAACTTTTATGAAATGGGTAACAGCAACTTCGCAATATAGTCATGAAGCATACATTTTTTTAAATCAATTTTTTTTCTAAAAATAATTTTCAGAGCTGTTCTTGAAAGTAGAATTCAATTTCATTAGAATATTCATTTAAAAAAATCACCACATTTGTTTAATAAAAAAATTTTTAGTTCGCATGTTTTTAACAAATTGTTTTGATTTTTTAAAAATTTTGAATGGGATAAATATTGACTTTTAGATTTTAGTTGAGTATCCATTTCATTCTTCTATATAGATATGACATATTACGACATTTTTCCTCCAGCAAAATCGTTATTTCCACCCCCCCTTAAAATGACAATACAATTTAAAAGATTAATAAAATGGAGCACACTTGCGATTGCATTAGCTTTGACTATGTGATGAAAGAAACATGTTTTTCAAGAGGCAAATACTGATTAATGTTAATCTTTTTCAAATTTAATTGAACTGAAAAGGAACCAAATTGTCATAACTATATTAGTTTTTAAACAAAACTCAAACCTCAAAATTAATGTTTAGTTTCTTAAATCTAAGAGACTATTAGACTATCACAAATTTCATATGATATATTTTCATATGTAAACATCCATTCATTTACACCCTTGGGTCCCTCGTATGTATCATAGGCATGTGGTTTTTGATGGAATTATAAACCTAAATAATAGTGAAACCTATTCCATAAAAGGATTTTTTTTTTTTTTTTTTTTTTTTTTTTTTGCCAGTTTTCCATCTTTTTCCTCTCAATCAATTGTTTTCAATCTATAGTAACCAATTGGTATGGGAAAAACAGCTGTAATGAAACTGCCTATGTAAAAGATGATTTGTGACTGACTATCAAGATAAAGTACATTTTTGGTGGTTTGTTAAGGTCTTTTATGTATCAGTAGTGGCGCACACAAGAGGAGGGTCCAGGAGGTCTGCACCCCTTCCATTGCCCTTTGTTTCTTTCTTTCTTTATTTATTTGATCAACTATTATCCTATGTGTGCTGTACTTAAAATAATTCCAAACAAAAGACAATAATTTGAGATTTAATCCATGAAAAAATAAAAATTATTTTCTCTCTTTCCTCCCCTACAAAATCGAACTGTATGCGAACCTAAATTGTTCTACAATGATGATTTTGCTTTGCTGTTTTTTTTTTAAGTTATGAAAAAAAGAAATACATTCATTCTTGTGCTTTCTGATATTTTAACTAAGTATTTGTTAATTATAAATTTCTTCTATTAACTGAGGTTAAATAATTGTTCAATATATTTTTTTTAATTTTTTCAATTGGTAAAATCAAAAGAATGTGTTTGGATTCATATTGGAGTATGATATGAGAATGGTGGGCCTTCCATCCTGGTACCCCCTTCCCTTTGAAAATTCCTATGTGCGCTGCTGTGCATCAGTGATGGTGGAGATGCATAATTTCTTTTAATTTTTTGGTTTTTCTCTCTCTCCAAAAATGGTACCCCCAATAATAAAGAAGCAGGTTGCATTCGAAGGCAAGTGGTATTTCAGATCACAGAGCATAAAGAGCATGTCCAAGTTTCAACAGACCAACCTATGTATTTACAACCATTGACCCAAAATGCATGCTGCTAATGTCGGCAACCTCCCCTCCCTTTTTTCATCATCAATGATTGCCACAAAGTTTAGATTTCAATCTCAAAAAATTTCCGGAGACATCACCTAAATCCTAATTTCACCAAAGGTAGCCTAAAATTGCAATTTTAAGACTTCAATTTCAAACATTTCTGGAGGACCCCCTCCCCCTTACCCCGCAGATACACTCCTCCCTCAAACTTCAAAGATGACCTAAATTTAGGTTATTCAGGCTCCAGTTTCCAGATTTTTCTAGAACCCCTTTGCCCTCACAACAGTAAAGATAGCTTAAAACTAAATTTTTCAGACTCCAATTTAGAAAGAAAATTGAAGTTACCTAGATAAATCAAAAAAAGTTTTTTAGGATTTCATCTCCTTAAAAAAAAATTGGGTGGGTGAACCTCCCCCCCCCCCTTGAACCCATTTGCTGGGTCACCCAAAGATAATCTGATTTTTTTTTTTTTTTTTTTTTTAAGCTTCAGATTCACAAAATGTTCGGGAGAGCCCCAGAAGTTTTAACCTCTAAGTTTGTTAAAGAAGCGTTTGTTTGCGTTTTTAAGACACCAGTTTTGGATTTTTTTTTTTTTTTTTGAGAGCTCCATCCTTCTTATCTTTGCATCACCAAAGATAGCAGAAATATTTTTGGGTTTTTTAGACTTCAACTTCAAAAATTTCCAGGGGAGACCCTTCTAACCTGCTCCCTGATCCGCAAATGTTGACAAAACTATGCAGAGTTAAGATACTAAAAGTCTGACGCAAAGAAAAAGAGTGAAAAAATACACAATTTAAATCTCTTTACATCGCCCTGGTCCCTTGTGAAAATCATTTTTGAGTTCTAAACTCCAACTCATAGTGTAGAAACCATAAAAAATGGAGATGGGACATATCACCCTAACAGATGAACAGAATGCTTTTAGACTAGTTATGATCATGAAAGACATGAAACCGTCAAAGTCAAAAAACATTGTAAGTTCTTTTATCACTGATATTGAAAAATAAATGCTATACAACTCAAATTCAAAATAATAGAATATCAGAACTGTTTAAACAAAACTTGTCCCTGAGTCGGGAAAAATGGACGCATGCAAATTAAAAAGACTAAAACTTGTTATTCATGAATGGGTAAATCAATTCAAACAACTTTTCAGATATTATTTCAAAAATTTATGGATCATTAATCCATTGGAAAATAGATTTTTTATATGGGTCAAAAAATTAGAACAATCTATTCATTCAATGTGAATTTTAAAAAGTAGCGAAAATTTTTGCATCTCTGTTAACCTATAGTTTGTCATAAGTATGGAGCTTGGCTCCCGGATAATTTTACGCTCTTTTAAAAGTCTTTTATTGCTCAAAATGGGTCGTCAAGGTGATAAATTGGAAAAAACGAAGTTACATATTGTATTATTTTTTAAAGTTAGAATAAAAACTATCCAACTCAATTCAAATGAACGTTTTACAATCTATGGAATTTAAGATTTTAAAGGAATGTAGAAGGACTGACCAACTAAAAAGTAACTGAAGTAAACGAGGTAGAAAAAGTGTAACACCTGGCAGAGATGACCCAAATTAAAGTAAATTGTCCAAAATAATAGTTGAAAAATACTTCTTATGTCCATAAGTGTTGGACAGAATGTATAGCTATCTTATCCACACCAACTACACTTGAACGGTTGCATAAACTGCAGTTTTAATTGCAGATCTACGAAGTAGGACCAAAGATAAACATGAAGCAAAAACATGCAATACTCTCCTTGAGCAAAGAGAAGCTCATACAGAGGCAACAAGGTTGGAAAAGTATTATATTCAGTGATGAATCATTTTTTGAAATATCTGTAAACAGAAAAAGGTGCTTGGATTGGACATTTAAAAAGAAAAGCGTGTGAGAAATCTTGTGTAAGACGTTCTCTCCACTTTGATACATCCTTCTTGGTTTGTGGGTGCATGAGTGTTGCTGGAATTGGGAAGTTATATCTATCTTAAAATAAAACAATGCATGACGTCCACTGTTTATCAATAATACTGCATGATACTTTCATCTGAGGCACAGCAGTTACACATTTAGTGACACATTTTATCGTTCAGCAAGATTCTACTCCGTGTCACATCTCTAAATCAACTCGTAGATTTTAAACAGAAAGAGGAATTTGGGTATTAAACTGGTCAGGCAACTCTACCAATCTCAATACAATCCATATTTTGTGTTACCTTCAATTCTAAAGAAATCGGTTCAAGACCTGATGCCCGCCAACAAAATTGAGCTCATAACTGCATTGAAGAGGCGTACGGAAACAGTGTCAGAAACGATTTATATAAACAGATGGTAGAATCCGTGTGAGAAAGGATTAAAGCATTGAATCCAGCAAAAAATGACGCATTCTAGTATTGATTATTTTTTTGTTTTTTTGCACGTTTTTTCCCTTCTTTAATTTGAATATTCTTATTTTTTGACTCAATGCAAATCTTCACCACTATAAACTTTTGGATAATTCTGTCTAAGATTATTTTTGAGTATATTTGAAATGAAATGCACACTTTAAGGTCTAAGGAAAGTGGCACGTTCATTTAAATACCTAATTTGCACTTATATTTGGTTATAATAAACTTTTTTCCAAAAAGTGGGAAGTATTTCTATTATTTTTGAATTTGGGTTGCACTGTACTTTGAATAATTTTGAATAGTTAAATCTTTTTAATCACAAGAAGTCTTTTCTTTTTAAACATTCAAGAGCTCTAAATGCTGTTTGCAATAGTTCGGGTTACAAGCAATGCATTCTCCCTTCACTTGGACAAGTTCTAGATCCGCTTTTGTAGTGGCTTTATGGCCCCTGAAAATAAGCAAAAGACGAAGCGCAAAATGGTATCTGTCACGAAACGTGATGTTTGATATTGTTTCCTCAGAGCAACAGAAAGATAGCTTACTATTGTTTTCAGGCTTAGATGTTTTACTGTTGCTCTGAGGCGAGTACGTCTCAGAGATTCTGGTCATACAATTTTCAACTTTTTATGTTTGTATTGTTTTTTATATAGAGGATTTCCTTAAATATGGCTGTAGGAACATTGGATCTGCACACAAATTCAGTGTGTGTAAATTTTTAATATCTTAACTCTGAATATTATTTTGACTATTTTTTGTTGTTAAAAGTATGCGTCAAAAAAAATGGTTGCAAAAATATAGGTCGTTCAGTTTAAAGGTGATCGTGCTCTATTTATATGTATATGCAATTATGCATACAATAGAACTCAATTATCTTAACTCTGACTATCAAAAATGCTGTCAGAATTTCAGGAAAAAAAATTAAGGTGAAAACATACTGTGATTCCCAAAATAATTATTGTATCTATGAGCGCTATTATCCTTCACCCCCTAAAATTTGTCCAACAGCCTACTTGGACCAAGATTCTTAGCGAGCAATGACTTTCATTTACAATATCATATTACATACTGTACTTACAAGCGATGTGCTAATGTACAGCACTTGTTAGTTCGCTTAGCATGTAAAGTGCTACCTTTTTATCTGATTAATAAAAATCTTTAAAAAAGTTTTTTTTTCTTTCATTTTCAGCTTACTTTCACAAAATGAGTAAAATAGACATTTTTTACTGAAAAATCCAATTATCCAAATGGGGTTCGGTCCCAATTGATTCAGATAATTAGAGTTCTACTGTATGTGTATATGTAAGGAATTAACTCATTGTTCATTCCAAATCGATATAGAAGTAGAAAAACATTTGGCATGAATTAATATTAGCAAGAAAACAAATTTTTCATTTTATTTCTAAGACAGAAGCTTAATTATTCTGTGATATTCAGATTTGCTTGTGTATTGAAAATGAAAAGTATATAACTTTAAAATTGCATGTTTTTTAGTCATCGTGAAGTTCTTCATTGTTTCAATTGTGAGACCTTTTTCTTAATATTTAAAGATGCTTTTAAAGTGTGCCAAAACTGTAACATCTTTGTAGTACTTGGAGTAGCTCTTTATTTGGTTTGCTGCTCTGAATACCTGAAAATATTTTAGTCAATCTACTTTTATATTTTTATTCTTTTAATTCATTTTTTAATTATGCTTGTTTTTCGCTTAATTCATTAAATGTACTTCAAGATCATTTTATGTGAGAAAATACATCTTAGTGATACAATGTTTTAAGATGTCACTGTAACCACCATATAATGAAGTACAAGTTAAAATAATCTAAACTGTTCTTCTATTTATGCATTCAGATTACTAAACCATCGATATTTTATTGTAAATGGTAAGTTTTTTAGCATTAGAATTGCAGCATCTTCTAAACATTCAGAACTACATAAAGGGATAACTCTGACCCTCATTGGAAAAAGCCTTAGTTGTGCTTAATGTTTCCCATAAAATTTCAATAATTTATTCAATTTTAATCAATGTGAACTAACTTTTGCTATCACAATGTGTGTGCATAGTAAGAATTAAAATTTTGTGAAACAATTTTCTGAATATGTGCAGTAATAGACAAAGGTTATAAATATTTCATATTGCCTTCTATATGTTTAGTGACAATTCTACTCTATTAAATTGCTGAAATTGTAAAATAAAGCATGACCTTACTTTTCTTCATCCATTCCCTACCTTTTGGCATCAAGCCTTAGGATATCCATATAGCACAGTAGTGGTAAGTTCTTCCCAGGCTCAAATCTGCATACCCTGCGGGGGAGATGGGTTCGCGGCATGTCCTTAAAAGGCCGATTGGCCCAAGAAATTGAAAAAAAAAAAAAACTAGCACTTGTTAATGATGCAAATATACACTGCTTACCTCAGGGAAGGGGCTCTACAGATTTTGTTGCAGGCTGGCCCAAAATTTATAGATCTGGGCCTGGTTCTTCACATGACCCATGCTGGGGATTATCCCATATCGTCTGTGTGAAAGACAGCAGCCCTAACCAAATGAGACAATATGAAATGGCTACAAAATATGTTAAATTCAATTTTGAACAATGCTTTTTATAATTCCCCCCCCCCCCCCCCGCCCTTTGCTCTTAGTTTTAGTACCCTAAGTTCAGTTACTAAAATATTTTAATTTTATTTCAGAAGAATGAGATGTGCCAAAGAGATATTAAATTTTAATTTTTTTACAATAGTAGCCTTACTCGATTCTAAACTGCCAAAATTAGGACATTCACTCATACATTCTGTGGGTCGATAAAATGAGTACAAAATGTGCTTAAGAACTAAACTCATAGGTTCCCCCTTTGGTCCGCCACCTAACCGGAACATCTGCTTGCACCGCAAAGCCCTTAGTCTCTTAAACTGAGATGGGCACAGTAGGCCTTGGCCCACATGGGCTGTTGCACCGAGTATTTTGAAATTAACGTTTTAAAAAATGTTGTATTGTTATAAATTTGTAATTACAAAGCACTTCTAAAAGTACAATGTAAAAATTTGAAAAATTAGAATTGAATCAAAATTCTGAAGTTTTTTTGTTGAGTACCCTGCTTCCAGACATTCTGGCTTCATAGAGAAAAAATGCATGTATATGCAAAAGCTGCAACAAACTATGACTAAAAGTTTAGAAAAGAAAGAAAGTGAATATTTTTTTTCTGTAGGGATGCTATAAGCATAAGATTAAGTAGGAGAGATTTGTTAACTATCAATTTTAAACTTGTGTAACAAGAATTTCAGTAATAAGTGAAGATTTTCTTTTTGTCTCTGTCGACAATTTTGGAAATGCATGATATGTATTGCCCAAATATGGAATTCGCACATACCTGATATTATAATATTAATCCTTTACCCATTCATTTTTGACAAGCCTCAAGCAGTTGCATGGTTACGGTTGAGCATTGAAACCGAATTGAAGGTAGCGAATAAATTTTAAATGCTATCTCAAAAAGGAAAATATGATAAAATTGACAATGCAAATGGTAGTATTTTAGATGGGCATATACATACACCTGCAGCAGTTAACGCATGAGCTAAGCAAGGCGTATATATGCATATATACCGTAAAACTCCTCCTAATGGACACCCCTCAGGCGGACAATTTTTAATTTCCCAGTTCCAATGCAAATAACATTATTAAACCCCTGTCCTGCGGACACCTCTCTGTTGCTAAAAAAAAATGTCCCGTTAGTATCCTCATTAGAGAGGTTTTACTGTATATATATATATATATACACACATATATATAACTGCGGCAGTTAAGGGTTGATTTTTTTTTTTAATTTCAGCTTTTCATGAAAGAAAACAAAGTTTGTAGAGGAATTAATAGATGGTCAAGGTGACCCTTACTGTAGTTCTAGTGTTGGTCTAAGTAGGTATACAGGGTGATCCAAAAATCTCTGGACTTTTCAAAACCTTATAATTAAAATATTTGCAATAAAACAATGCAGTTTGCATAGGAATGATCCGAAACAAGAGGATTTTCATTTATACTGAAAATAGGTTATGTTTTTGATTTGAAGGTAGCTTTTTGTAGAATGCATTATCTTCAGAGGATGTGTTTTAATGTTGCTTTGATCAAAGCTTTCGCACAAGCAATTTACGAGGATTCAAGAAACTGAATTCAAAACGAATTTCGATTTTCATCTTTTAAATTTTGTGTTTAGCCATACTGTCTTTGCATGATAAATCTTTATCTGTAAAATGTTTGCAAAAAATGAAAATTCCACCAGAACAATCCCTCCCCCTCTCCAGATCTTACACCATGTGACTTCCGGTGTAGGGGCTATTTTAAGTCTCGTAGGTGTAGGAATCGACCCACTTCTTGAACAAGTTAAAATTAAGCTACAGCCACCATGTGTCAGTTGTACCCTTGAAATGCTTTTCTACTCTGTGCCGGGTGTTTTCCATCGTGTCACGGTTGTAATTCTCAGTGATGGAAAGCGCATTAAGTAACTGCAATATTGAAACACTTTTATTGATCAAGATGATCTGTATTGTAATATTATTTCATTAATTTTCTTAATACCACCTTTTGATCAAAAATGTAACTAGTGTTTAAAAAAAGATTGAGAGTTTCTTTGCAAACAGCATCATTTTATTGTAAATAGTTTAATAGTTATTCAGTTGTAAAAAGTCGATTTTGGGTCACCCTGTGTATTCATGCAGCATAAATGCATGTATTTCAATGTTAACTTAAATTTCACCCTGTGTAAAATTTTCTGAAAGGGAAAAAAACTGCTTGCTAAAACTACATCGAAGTACAACAGAATGTCTTTAAAAAAAGAATATGTTCAAACTTAATTTTATACTTTAAAAGTTTAAATTTATTTGATTAAGTTGATAAATTCAATTTGTACTCTCCTTTTAATGGGATCATGAATTTTCAGAATGATTGTGCTATTTACCTCTAACCTTGCTCTTCAGTTGTACCTGAAGTTCTTTTCTTTGTTGTGACATTCCAATTTTTTTTTCTTTCCATCCTTCTATATATGTACAAAGAACAATAAATATGTTTTATATTAGTTATTTCTTATTTATTTAACACTGAAAGAATTTTTTCATTCATTGCGTCAATAGTTCAACTTCATACTTTGAAAAAAATAAAATCATTTAAATTTTTAAAGCCAAAATTTTCCAGTTGAAAAATAATAGTAATAGGAATTTTTTGAGTTCAGCATTGCAAAATTAATGTTTGCAATTTTGACTCTTCAAAGCCTTATAACTTGAATATTCCTTTATCTCGAAGTTTTCATTCAGTCCCAAAATAATTAAGTGTTTTCAATATAAAGTTATCTCTATATCTCGAATGTCCTCTTTTTTAAGTCGTTAGTTTTTAAGAAAGTTTCGTTTTCATTTTATGCATAAAAAGACAGCCAAAATAAGAAAATCAAAGTTTTTCCCCCCCTTCAACACATTTTTTTTATCAGCTTGTTTGAGGAAGATATTTTTTTTTTACAATAGTGCTCCTTAATGCACAAAGTGTTACAAGATAGCCAAAGCAAGTAGCCGTTTAAGCTCTTTTTTGCAGTTGCTGATGACTTGTAATTTCATTGCTGGCTAATCTTTGAAAAACTTAAAATTTTTAGCAGAAATTGAAAAAGTAACCTATTCTTTGGATGACTCAAATAAGCCTAAGGTTGTCCAGCCTAAAAAGAGCTAGCTCTAATATTTGAAAATGTAAATAGCAGTAATCATAGTTTGATATTATTTTCGCATAAACAATCACCTACGTATTCATAAAATTGATTAGATGATGAAAAAAAGTATTTTAAACAGAAAGGAATAACTTTAGTTTTCATTCTTGGAGTACTTTTAGTTTCAAGGGAGGGGTCCGGACCTGGGGACCACCCCCTTTCCTACGCCACTGCAACAGTGTCTGTTGCAAAACAGGATCAGGCTGATTTCTGTTTAATTCATTATGAATTTTCTGGAAGTAGCACAATTATCTGTATGATGAATATGCATGGCGTGAGAGAGATTGAAGAGAGAATAGGTCAAAAGCGGCTAAAATATTTTTTTTGTATTGTTATGGTTTTTTCCTTCTTTAATTACTGCTTGTAAGGAATTTGACTAAACTGTAGTCTTTTATCATTTGCACCGAGAAAATCGCGAAGAACTAGTTTTGAAGTTGGCGAATAACATATTTTTAAAAACTACTGTATTTCTTATTTTCAATATTTAAGACCTTTGTTTTCAGATTAAATGTCCAAAATTCTTACATATTATAAATTAACACCAGACATAGAAGTGACATTCGACAAAAACATAGGAATTTTTGAAAAAAAAAAAGTAGTCATTTTTACAGAGAGAAATTTTCCGGGACTTAGGTATGTTCAAATCATAGATTGTTTAAAATTTTTATATTAGATTCCCTTTTCAATTTCTACAAGGTAACCGGAAACTACCGAGACATACGGGTGTGAGCCATAGATCGAGAGGACTTCTAATGTCCCTCCAAAAATAGGTGTACAGTGGACTCTTCTGTATTCTGAACACTCATGGACGAACTTAAGGACTCCCCCTTAATCTGAACCCAACGAAAAGGGTTCAGATTAAGGGGGATGTTCATTATATAGGGAGACTGGAAATGTATGCATTTGTATTCTATTGTGTTGTGTTAATGGACAATGTCCAGTACTTTGCCAAGTGAGCTATACCTGGCATATGTCAATGACCAATTGACCTCAGTAGGACCTAAACTCTTGCATTTATTTCTTTTATAATTAAAAAAGTTTTACGCATCATTCAACTCTAGAATACACTCCTGTTTGTGAAAATTGCAACACCATGAAGGAAGCATCAGAGTTGAATGAAATTTAATACACAGTTGAGTGGTAATGGTACAAATAAATGATTACATTTTCAAACCAAACAAACAATAAAAAGAGATAGAAATTAGTATTTTGTGTGGCCACCGCACGCCGCAGTATGGAGTGAAACAAAGTTTGAATATCTGCCTGCAGAAGAGTATTCCATATTGTTTGTATGCACGACCAAAGTTCTTCTGTCAAAGCAAAGCCAGACGCTGCCTAACGAAAATCCACACATGTTCAATCAGTGACATATTCGGGGAATATGCAGGCCAAGGAAGAAACTGTACCTGCTGTGAATCAAGGTAGAATTTGACAGTCCTGGCGACATATGGACGGGCATTATCCTGCTGGAATACAGCCCCTGGTAATCCTTGCAGGAAAGTAAAGGCTTGGGGCTGTAAAACTTCATTTATGTATCGAGTAATGTTCAAATTGCCCATAATTCGTAGCAATTGTGATTGTCCATGATATGCTATGGCACCTCAGACCATAACTCTGGGTGTTCGTCCACGGTAGCGTTCAATAATGCACTCCAGAATGTGCCGTTCACCGGCATAGCGCCCGACACGAATTCGGCCATCATGGTCACAAATTGAAGCGGGATTCGTCAGAAAAGTCGACCTGCTGTCAATCAGCACGCCAGCTCCTATGTCAATTGGCGCTGCAGGCGATGATAGTTTTGCATGAGAGGAATCCTGTATAAAGGAATCCTTGCGCGCAGCCCACGCTGCAGCAGACGTCTCCGAATTGATGAAGCACACAATGAAACACCTGTAGTTGTTGACTATGCTGCCGGTTGTCTAGAAGAAGCTGTGCGGTCCGTCAGCGCCATATGCACCAGGTGTCTGTCATCGCGAGCTGACGTCACATTTCGGGGTCCACTCCCGGATTTCCGAGCTGTCCGACCCTCGCCGTCCACTGCTTCCAAACACGCATGATTGTGCTGCTGTTACGCTGCATACGAGCGGCTACTGCACGATAAGACAATACAGCTTCACGAAGGCCGACGATTCTGCTCGGTTCAAACTCCGAAATTTGCTCAAATTTCACTTTCTTTCGTCGAAGAGGCATAGTAAAAATTCAGTTAGCATTTACTCTAGCATATAACCACCAATAATCATACACGCCTCACTACAGCCGTCTATTTATATTTGGTTTGATCCTCCATTCAGTGGGCGATGCTCAGCACATACGCATGCGCTACCGTCTGCAATTCTAATCATTTGCATATCATGTCCTACTTTACATTTCCTGCAATTTTCAGCTTACTCGCGTAAGTCCTTCATGGTGTTGCAATTTTCACAAACAGAAGTGTATACATTAGTTATCGTTACAATACCTGTAAAAAAAGAATAATTTTAATTTGCTTTTGCATTGTGTATTCTCGTTCAAGGCATGTGTTATAATCAAATTGTTTAAGTAATAGTCTATGGGCCGAGCGCAAATATCGTTCAAGTTCGTTTACCAATCTTAAGGACTACGTGAACTTGCTTGAAAGCTATTATAAATGATGAACTCAATAGAAAAATACAATGTTCACACGCCGGAACTGTCTCATTAAGTTTTAATTAGTAATTGAAATAGAAACTATGTTCCGTGGACTGTTAGCACTTACACAAAAAAATTCATCTCTAGATGGCGCTATTAAACACAATATTTATAATCTAAAAATTTAATAAACAGTTTTTCAGCCGAAATTTTACTGTTTTACTCAATTTTTCGTTGCAAAATGTATTAATACGTTTTAAATTACTTACTTTTGCTTAGTAATTTTGTAACTAAAAGGAAATAAAAAATTGTATCAATCCGCAGCTCTGAATGATCTTATTCTCAAGTTTCGTTTATTACACTAGAGCCAGCGCACATAAACATTGTTAAGTACAAAAAATTAGAAGGCACTTTACTTCACAAAAAAGATATTAATGAATCACCGAATAGCAATAATTGACCTACAAAATCTTAAGAACATAAAAAAATCTAACAGATGCCAATACATGTTTAAAAATATTATAAAATTAAACATTAGCAGACGATAAATTAAAAATTAAAAAGTATATTTCACTTTCATATCACGATGTTTTATCTTTTCCTTTTTTAATAACATTGCTTTTTGATTACAGACGAACGATATTTTGAGTTCATTTTTGACCTACTTTCTCGTCAAAGTAATATGAAATAAATAAGGACATAAAACGTGGTTTAGTGAGCTAAGGTTAAAGTATCGTAAAAATATTGCTTAGTACAAAAAAAAAAAAAAAAATGAAAAAGAAAAAAGATAAAATAATTAAATAAATATCGAATTCGAAAGTAGGGGTTTGAGATGGGGAAAATATGTGTCTTTCGATCGACCTATGTGCCCCCGCCCCCCCCCCCAAAAAAAAACAAATTGTTCGATTCAAACAAACTTTTTTTCTTTTTTTTTGAAAGATCTCCCTGATGACACCTCATTCCGGTATTTCATTTTTTGATTTGAATAGTTTTTCGTTCAACTTTGAGCAGTTCAAAGCACTTTATATTATAGCTTGCGGGAAAAATTTAAGGCAAATATAAAATGCGAACTTTAAGGTGGATTTGTTTAAGAAAAACTTTGTTGGAAAAAGCTCTTGATGAGAAAATTTTTCAAAAGATTTTTTTTTAATTAGCCATTTTAAGGGCATTTTTTCTACAATTAATTTTTTTTTTCATTAACGACAACGGGAAAAATTATTTTTTGTCACCAAAAATTGACAAAATGGAGTAGATTCTGAATACATTCTCAATTTTTGGTGACAAGAAATAAAAATGAAAGTTATTATTAAATAAAGAAATACCATATTTCAGAGACTTAACATTGACGAAAATCAGAGATTAATATGACTGAATCAAAATGAAATGAATATGAAGCGCAAATGTTTTTACCAGGGCTGCGGAGCTGGAGTGAAAAAGAACCAATTCCGGACTCTGACTCTTACCCTATCCCCTCGTTTGTGCACTAACTATCAAGCAAATATTCATTGCTGATGCTTGAATAATTTAATCCAGGGGTGGATAATCTTTTTTTTTACCTGCTGGCCACAACTCACATTAATAGGAATCTCGTGGACCAGAAGAAAAATGAAATTTATTTATATGATTTTAAGTTTTTCTAGATAGCATGGGAAAACAAGGGAAACGAAAGACAATTACAAACGAAAATTCCTGTCATTCTTACTACATGCTTATCTTATTGCATCTGTGTTTCAGAAATCAATTTATGACTACTTGATTTCAAAATTCATAACACCGAAAGTAGATTGTTAGCAATTTTCGAAGGTTTTAAAATATATTTTTCGTTTTTTAACACTAAATACAACGAGGGGGCACATGGGTCAACTTCAACAGGCAGATTTGATTCGCGGGCTGTAGTTGAGCATCACTGATTTAATCAAAGCTCCCAGTTCATCAGAACATTGGATGGACTATAAATGCGTGCAGTATTGATATACAATGGAGCACTATTTCCATTGCATCAGATAATGTTCAAAAACTAGTCTCCTCTACATTCCCGAAAACTCGGTGTTCTGCGAAGAGATGTAGTACATGCAAGACGTAAAATTGTTCATGCACATAATTTTCCTCTATTGATTGTTTGTGGTATAAACTCTCAGGAGGAAAATAACTCTATACGCAAAAACAGGATAGATGAATGCAGTGATTCTGACGATGATACTTCAGAATAAAGAGTTTGCTTCTTGAAAAAAACCATATTTTTATGTACATGCATAATGTTTTTAAAGTACATGCATAATATTTTAAATGTACATGTACAATATTTTTTATATATTTAAAATTTGTCTTTCTCTTGCTTGTCAGTTTCGCTCTTTTTCAGGTATCTCTAATGGTCTGTAAAAAAATTATGAGACAATTTTTTTGTGAACATTGGGTTTTTTTCATCTGTAGACACTAAGGATTCAGAAAAATATCACTTTTTGTAGTCCCCAAAGTTGGCAAACGAAACCATGTTTTTAAGCATCTTTTATGCCTTCGTCCCACAGCCTATAAAAAGGTTTCCAGGTAATTCTTAGCTGCATGTTGCTTGTAGGTAATCATACTTTAAAGGTCTTGAATACTACTCGATACAGTGGTTGGATTCTGGAAATATGCAGTTCAGTGGCGGAAACTTCAGGCTTGTATTTCTCAGTGCAATGATTTTATGTAATGCAACAATATCCAAATAATCTTTCTTCTTCCTCTCTTTATATTCTAAATGTTCTCATTCATTGTGACAAAATTGTGAAGGTATTTCAGGTTTTCCAATTTAGTTCACAGGAATTCCTGAGAACATGTTCAGTATATAAAGGGAGTTAAAAATAGCATTCATAATACTGGGGTGTTGATATTATGAGGTGTTCTGAGTACAGAGAGGTAAGCATATGTTAAGCCTATTGAGTTTTGCTGAGACCACCAAAATGTGTTCAGAATATCTGGATGTTCACATTAGGGAGAGATCAGATTGAGAAAATCCACTGTAATATCAAATACAAAATGAAGAAAGAAATTTATTTACTCCCTACTAAATTATTAAAAGAAACAGAAACATGTGCTTGCAAGCTTTTTTTTTTGTGAAGCATGTGTTTCATTATATTCTCTATTTTTAAAGGATTTACATTTAAACTTCAAGGCAGAAGAACAGCAATTTATTTCCTTTTATATTTGGCACTTTACAAAAAAGAAAAAAAAAAAGTTATTACCAATAATATATTCATTAAATAGTTCTAAAAATAATAGTGCCTTTTTTAATGCTTTATTTAAAATACTTTATTTTTTAATTCTTGTATTAACAATATTTTTTATTTTAATTTAAAAACAGACGATGAATAAAAAACCCTTTTAGATCATGTAATTTCCATGAAAAATAGGTGAATTACTGATAATAATACCTAATGTATATTAATCGGTAAAATAACAAAAGTTGATAAAAGTTTTTAAAAAAAAATTCAAACAAAGCATCAAATTATGCTTGTAAAAACTAGATGATGGTTTGTAATTAATGAATCTTCTACAATTAGTTTCCCAAAATAGAACAAAATGCAGTTCTATCATATGATAGTGAAAAATATTGACATCTCAAAAACTTCAACAGGTTGAAAGAGGGGGGTGCACAGGGGGGAGAAGGGACACCTGCTGGCCCGGGCCTGAGCCTGAAGTAGGCCCAAGATGTTTAAAATGAGGGGTGAAATAAGAGACACGTTTTTAAAGTAAGTACTGTTTTGAAACATAAAAAGAACTACAGATAGAGCAAAGACATTTATTGGACAAAAATCTACCACCCTTATGGTGCTCTTGGATTTTCCAAGCATTTATCATAGCGTGTTACAGGTTTTTGCATACCTATTGAAAGTTGACCCCTGTGTAGATAACCATGAGGTCTGTTACGGGGCTTCGGCCGGTATGTTTTGAATATCCTGCGGTTTGCCCTGACATTGTTTGCAACAACTTTCATTTCTTTTGGCATCTTAAGTCTCTCCTTGGTGGTCGATGGCACAACATGGTTGACTACACAAGCAGCAACTTTCTACGAATAGGTACATAAACACCTGTACCACGCTATAACAAATGTTTGAAAAGCCACGGGGAGCAATGTCAAAAAATAGCATAAGGGAGGTAAATTTTTGTGCAATTAATTTCTTTGCTCTATCTGTACCCTGTACATGTTCTTTTTTCATTTTGAAACGGTACTTACTTGAAAAACATGCCTCCTATGTGAAGGGACGGAGGGAGACCCGTAAAAGTCACTTATGATGGGACCCAAAATTTCTCTGCACACTCCTGGGTTGAAACACCTAAACCATTTGAGCAGATTCATCAAAAATCTTCTGCATGCTTCTTAAATACATAAGAGGAACAAACACCCAATATTTCATCAAAATACAAGAATATGAGTGTCAAATCCTATTTTCTTGGTTGATTAGGCCCAACAACTAAAATCAACTTAAGAAATAAATTAACTATTAAAATCTATATATTCAAGGTAAAGAATAAAATAGACCAACTTAAGGTAGCTCTGTTACTACACTAACGAACTTCAAAACTAATTGAAACCTTCACTTCAAATGCTTAAGGATTGAAATCTCAAAACAAGGCATGTAATTTTCGGCGAATTGGTGCTGGCATGTATTTAAAAAATGTTTTCCAGGGATATCATGGTGTTTGAAGATTGAGGTTGGGAAAAATAGGAACTGCAAGGAAGGGACTAAAAAATATAAGATTTATAGGAAAGTAGGAATTTTTCCAGAATCATAGGAAAATATAGGAATACCTCTATGCACACTGTATGCTATGTAACACTGCTATCATACTCTTTTTAAAAACAAAACGCATGCCATCAGGGTTGGCAAAAACTAGATTTTTAAGGGAAAAAGCCCACTCCCCCCCCCCCCCAACAGGTTTTCTTTTTTTCTCTCTTTTTGTAGAACCTATTTTTTTTTTTATTTTTTAACCTTCTCTGTTTACAAGTTTTTGTTTCAATAAAATTAAACATTAACTAGAATAATTAACATACAAATAACAATCTATGTTCCTCTTCATTCTTCATTTTATGAAATAAAAACACTGTAATTCATGTATTTTTCTTTGTTTATTTAGAACTTGTACTGAAATTACCTTGCTAGAATATAATACTATTCTTATATTCTGGATTTATTTTTTATAAAAAAACAAAAAGAGCCTATTAATATTAACATGTACTTTAGTATTGATTTATTATCTTTTCAACTACATAGAATTTACATTAATTGTAACAATTTAGATAATTATTTGATTTAATGAAAATAAACATTTTTAGAATAAGTGTACATAATTAGCATTCGTCTCAATATGCATTACAGTAGAAGTCCTATTATCCGAATGAACTGAAACTGGACCCTATTAGGAAAGTTAGATTTTTGGAATATATATGTATATATATGAATATATATATATATATATATAATTTTTCTTCTGCGTGTGTGTTGATAGTGTGAGAAAAGAAACTTTTTTTAAAAGAACAAGATATTTTAATTAATTACATGAAAGTGTGCGATGAACAGCAGTCAATAATATAACTGCCCTACGAGACAGTGAATTATCATCTCAATAATATTCACGCTGTGCCTATATTAACTTTGCAGAGGGAAGAACAATAGAGTGTAAAGACAGAATCATTATTTTGCAAACTGCCGTAAGTTTCCATAATTATTTGTTTCTGAAATTATGAGAGCAATTTGAATAGTTGGAGTTCGGATAATTGAAGTTCTACTGTACTTGTAAATTTTCAAGTATTTTTGATTTAACGGACAATTAAGTTTAAAAATAACATAAGTATTGATAGTAATAAAATGATTGTAACACATTCCATGGTCAACAAAAAGAAAAAGCCTTCTTTTTTTAACAAAAAAAAAAAAACTAAAAAAATTTTTTTTAATGCACAAATTCTATTTCTTAAATTCAAAGTACAAATACAACAGTAATCAATTACTACATAATACATAGAATATTGCTCTGAGATTCATGAATAATTTCTTGTTGGAGTTGAACTATCCAACTATGAACTGACTGCACTCAACTCTATTACAATAGCTTTCTGGGTCATTTTCAATAAATTCATACAATTCAAAAGACTCACCCTCCATAAATTTAACATAAAAGAGAAATATTTGCTCATGTATATATTGGATGTATTCGAAGTCACACTTAGTTAAGCACTTTTGAGTTGGCACTTTTTGTGAACTGATTTTCTAAAAATTTTCACATATAACTTAAAAATTCTGAAACTCAGTTGTATTGTTTAGGTTTTGTGTGCCTTTAACTAACAGCATAATCGTTTAATCCTTGGTGATTGCTTGAATTCTTATAAAAGCAACTTAATTTTGAAGCTTGTTCGTTACCAAGAATGTAGTAACGGTTTTTGACAGTAGCAACAAACTGTCTTTCAAAGCCTATTTGTAAATTAACACATTGACTGCCACAACAATTTTCAGAAATATGGTTTAAAATGACCGTTTGATTTAATCACATTATATTATTAAAAACTCTAAGTCTAGTGCATAGTTATTATCATAACGCATAAAAAATGAAACCACCTACCAAAAAAAAAACAGCTTCCGACAAAACCATGTCAAATATGTACCCAAGCAAAAAAAAAAAAGGCAAAAAACATGTTATTTCTGTCCAGCCTATAAAGAAAAGCCACCTTTTTGTGTGGAAGATTGTTTTAAGAAGTTCCACAAACTACAAAATATTATTTTACTTCCTGAATTTGAATTAATTTTTATAATTTATTTTTTTGTTTGTTATCTGTCTGCGTTCGTCTACTTTCTGTTTGTGCAAGCCAGCATTAATTTTTTTGTTCTATTTTCAGAAGCCATCCATTGATATATTAGCACCGATATATTCTGAATTTAATTTTTAAGCTGCACAAAAATGGCAACCAAACAAGTACGAGATAACTCGTAGTTGGCATCCTAGAAAAGAACGCAATCTACGAGTTATCTCGTAGTTGACAGTCAAGATGTTAATAACACAAAAAAACAAAGCAAAATACTTTTAAAATAACTAACAAATTAAATTCCAGCATCAGAACGCACAAAATTTATATTTTTAACATGAAACAAATCAGATGATGTACTTGACATTGAATAAAAATACATGCCTTTAACCGTTTAACCGACAAACTATTGACGGAAGATCAAATTTTAGTAATTTTTTGAAATTATGTCTATTTATGTCTAGTAAATACAGAAATAAAAATAAATTTCCAGAAAAAATTTTTTTACTATGTTTTTCAGTGTGTTCCATTTTTGGAACATTGGCGCTTTGCATGAAGTTTTTTATATTTTTTTTCAGAGAATTTTTTAAACTAAGAGATTTTGAATGCGGTTTTTATCTTAGCATACTTTATTACGGAAAAAAATAATATTTTAAATTGCATTTATGTACAAACCAGAATTCAGAAAATCTAATACAGAAATATCTAATGCCCATGATATGAAAGGGAGCATTGCTGGTGAAGTCGTTTGTCGCAATGGAAACATTTCTTAGTCTTATTTTTTTTTGCACACCACACAACGTCCTTGGGATGCAGATACAATATAATGTCCGTCAGACATTCTTGATTGTTTATGTAAATGACAACGAGGCCCCGAATGACTTTCCACTCGTACTTTTCTTCTTAGGAGGTGAGTTGTTATTTCTCTTCGGAACTCTAAATGCTTCATCTTGACTTCGTGTAACTCTCAATGAAGTAACCAACTAGCTACAACTGAAATATTCAGAGCATTACTAAAAAGATTTCACCACCATTTTTTACTCCTCAAATGAGGTCTGTAGCTCCCTAAAAGTTTATCCAAGACGTCCACACCCCTATTCCTTCATTGTATCTCTTGATAAGATGAGGTTGTGGCACATCTATCTTGCATTTCTGCGCATTTGAGTAATGTTTTACAGATGCAAGTGGCTCATGTGTATTCCAATTAGATGCTACTGTAACCACTACATTATCATTCCAGCTGCACATATACACTTATCCATCAGATCGATAGTCAAAATTTCCTCTATCTTCTTTAGAAAGGGCTTTTTTGGATTTCAGTGGACAATGGCCAGTTCGGTTTTCACGAATTGTTCCTGTTGCTCGTACACCTTTTTTTGATAGCTGAGAAATTAAGTCATATGATGTAAAAAAGTTATCAAAGTATACTTCATGCTTAGACGTGTCAGTCAAAACTGATAATAGATCATTTACAACTCTGGATCCTAATTGCACATCAAAGGATCCTTCTTTTCTGCCCGAATAAATCTCCATGGGATATGGGTATCCACTTGAAGAGCACAGCATCCAAATTTTGAAGCAGATTCTTATTGGTTTTCCTCTAATAAACATTTTACATGAATGCCGACCGTAGTAGGGAACCATAGATTCATCTATGCTCAATTTTTCATGAAATACACCAAATTGTTGAAGGTTTTTACACAATTCTTCGTAAATAGGATATACTTTTCCAAGTTTGTCATTTTGTTTTAATTCATAGTTGTCCATCAAATGAAAGTTGTTTATTTTTTGAAAACAATTTCGAGGCATAACTGTTGGTACAATTGGCACAGATGTATCTTCTGCACTGCTCCAATACATATCTTCAGAAGGAACGGAATGGTACCCACTCAATAGCAGCAAACCAAAAAATTGTAGGATTTCATCTCTGTCAACATCTATTGATTCTCCTTTTTGAAATGCATACAAGTTTGTCATATTTGCTAAGTGTTCAACATAATGCAAAGGTAAAATTTTAAAAAATAAATTGGAGATAAATCCACTATTTTCGAAAATGCGTGTAAAAGCGGTTCAATACTTTCTGACGAAATCAGTTTCTGAAAATTAGCTTTCTTCTCCCAAGTTAAATCCATTTTCATTCTTTTTCTACTTTTATTTCCTGATAATTCCAACTTTTTCTTTTTTTCCGTTTTCATTCGCTTTTTACTTTTATTATCTAATGATTTCAGACTTTGTTCTTCCTCTGATTTTTTTGTTAAATTTTGACGAGAGTAGGCGGAAAAAATGTCCACCTGTCCACATACATCAACTGGTGTAATAGGTTGTAACTCGTCTTCTAGAATGTCTTCTTCCTCAGTGATATTGCCTGGTTAATCAGGAGGTAATTGGCATATATCTACATCTGACAAATCCGAATCTGACAATGTCTCTAAATAAGCCACGGCTTGTTCTACAGTAAGAAATCTTGCAGACATTTTTTAACATTTATGAACAGTTGGTATGCGTCAAACAGAATTTCGTTTCGCTCGAAAACAAAGCTAGCGAATTAATGAACTGCATTTAAAATATGAAGAATAAAACGCTCACTAATATTATTTTTTATCATCATGTGACAATGCAGCTGTCCGAGCAGGTGTGGATTCGGAGCCATATAGTCCGTCAAACAGTAGACTGTTATTATTTTCTTTGCTAACGAAACGTCATATCCTTTCAAAATATAAACTAACTTGGTTTTGCCAACATCTACACCAGAGTACATTCAAAATGAGAAGAAAAAAGAAACATATATTATGAAAAATGAAATCTCCCCTTTGAAGTTGAACGATTTACTTCTTGGAAATTTGACTCCCTAAAAGCGCCAATGTTCCAAAATCGGAACATGCTATTTTGAACGGGTACACCTTTTGGAAATATCATTACATTTCTACAAGCATTTTAAAATCATACATTGAAGTATTTTTTCACAACTATAATAAATATCATCACATTTTCTGAAAAAGCTAATTTTTGGTAAATTTTATAAGAAAAAGTTGCAAAAAGCTAAAAAAACACTCATCTTTGAAAAATCGCAATAAATAATTGAAAATATATTAACAATCAAGCAGGAAATCAAAAAATACTTTGAAATAAGACTAAACTGTATTAAAAAAACTTGTTTATTTTAACGTTATTTCTTGGAAAAAATTTCAGTTAAATATGATGTTCCATTTTTGGAACATTGGCGGGTAAACGGTTAATAAAATAAATAAATAAACTGTTTATATAACTTCTCTCCTCCTTTTCAACAACAAAAGAAAATGGCTGCAAGTAAACATTTAGCTAGTCTAAGCACTTCTGTTAAAAATATATTTTTCCATAAAATTATTCCTTGGTAATGAACTGAAACATTTTTGTTTCCAGTTAATTTTCTTCAAATTTCAAAATTATGATGATTTACCTCTGAAAAGGTCCCAATTATTTTTGTTTAAGAGTAAAAAACTACTGAATTTTAAAGTACAGATTAGGGGACAGCCGTTTCCCCCAAAGCAGAATACTTTGTGATGTTCTGCAATGCAGAGTTACTTAACAAAAATTACTCTGCAAGATAAATTCATACATTATAAATTTACCTTCAAAACATTATCAAAGGGTAATGAATTTTTAAAAAGTACTGGTAATTAAATGCCACAAAAAAGGATGTTTTACATACTTTCAATCAAAATTATTTTTCAGTGTGAAGAGTATGTATAACTGCAGCATTAATCATTTCATTTTAAGAAGGAAGGATGACTATATTTCAAAAATATTTATAATAACACCTTAATAACATTCAAAACTTAATCTCTTCATCAAATTTCAGATAATTTCAAAGCTTTAAAATATCCTGTTCTTTTGCATATGTTATAGCATGACTTACAAGCAAACGTTACTTTTTTCTGGACTAGAGAGCAAATAGAATAATATGAGTACAATCATTTTTTTTTACTGTAGAACAGTATATGTATGAATATTTTGAAAATGGTTCAACTGTTTGCCTGATGTATATTGCCATTGAAATGCGTCGGATTGTTCAGTTGAAAGTATGTCATTTACAATATTAAATAATTTGAAAATCTTTTTACAAATGCATAAATAAATAAATAAAATGCATAAATAATTTTAAAGCTCAGTTCATCTTACAGCTTTTAAAAATTCTTTAGCTTTTTAGGAAACATTTTCAGGGAGAAACTATTCGGTTTAAACTGGGGGTCTCCTGCTTACCCGCGGCTCACATCTGGTACTTGAATAGATTGTCTGCATACAAAGCTTACAAACTGATAAAAAAAAGGTTTTATTTGATAATATACTTTTTTTTAAGCATTAAAAAAAAAGGTCAAAAAAAAAAAAAAATGCTGAGAGCTTCATTAATATTAAAAAAATATTTAAATGTGGGTGCATGGTCAGAGGAGATAGTGTTTACTAGACCATCTGAACTGAAAATATTGCTGAATTGTTAGCCCACCTTGCTTCCAAAAATTCACAATGGGGCCCTTGAGTAAAAAAGGTTGGGACACGCCTGGTTTAAACCATGTCAACCCTGCATGACATAGAAAACAATATTGCTATCATAAACATAAGCAAAAGCATAAATGCAATAAATATTTAATTTAAAAGCCTGGAAGAGGTATAAATCTGATGACATTCATAACAAACTGCGTAAGAACAAAGGTCAATTAGACTTCATTGGAATATTTTTTAACCACATAGTGTTCCAAGTACTTGTAGGTGCAAAGCTCCAAGTACTTTGGGCAAAACTGCAGTCTCTGGATGCTGCAACGAGCTATTTAAAATTTGCTTGCAATTATACTATTGCTCCAGTTCTGGGCAGTAACTTATAGCTTTATACTCTAGCTTTTATTTTCACTTATAAGGTGAGGTCTGTACCACATTTGCAGATCTCCTCGCTGGCATACTAGAATATCATAACAATCAGTGTGAAGATATACTCTGCTTCTTTAAGATGTTTTTTCCTCAGTTCTGTTATGGTTATTCCAGAGAGACAAGGGCAAATCTGGAGTCTCTGAAGATGTAACAAGCTTCTTTTTGTATTTGCTTGCAAGTCTGCCTTAGTTTTGGCTTTGGGATGCAGTGGCGTAGCTAGACCCGACTTTTTGGGGGGGGGGGGGGGTTACTTCTTTTATATATATATATATATGTATATATATATATATATATATATATATATATATATATATGTATGTGTGTGTGTGTGTGTGTATAATTGCTTGGATATTTTTTCCTTTTCTTCTTTTTTTTTCTTTCTCTTCTCTCTTCTTTTTTCTCTTTTTTTTTTGAGACTAACTTTTCGGGGGGGGTTTTGTCCCCAAACCCCCCCCCCCTTAGCTACGCCCCTGTTGGGATGGAATTTTGTTGTTTTATACAAGTACTATAATTTTTATAACCACCTTTTGAGATAGAGTTGTACAATGTTTGCAGACCTTCCGCTGGTGAGCTGAAATATTACCTGCTGAAGTACCTGCATGAGCTTATTAAGAGGTTATTTTTTCACCTTCAGCTCTGTTATGGTTTATTCTAGATAGATGAGCCCAATTAGGATAAAACTGCAGTCTCTGAAAGCTGTAATGAGCATCTGGTATTTGCATGGGAAGTACAGACAACCAAATCCTAAGGCCGATCTCAACTCCATAAGGCATGTGAACAAATATAACTCTACACATTAAGAGAATTGCTGACTAGAAACCTGAAATAAAGGCTAGGACAAGGAGCAGCAACAGTATTTCAGCAATTCCAGCATGTTTTTACTGTCAACTCGATTTTAGTTAAATGCTGATTTTAATATGCTGATACACATTAGATATAAATAATAGGTATTATAACCGCTATAAATTCATAAAAGAATAAAATTACCAATAAAAACTCTAAATTTTAGTTAATTTAACTCTACTGCTTGAAAAACGTATTGCTTTTATTCAGGTTCTTATTGCCTTGATATATCAAGAAAAAGTCCTAACAAGACATAAAATCATGCGAAAAGACTTTTCTGCAGTTATAGATTAAAATACATTAAACTTAATGATTTCAATTCTGCCTTACACTTATCAATAATATTTCTAATAACAAAGTTTTTAAAACACACTAATGGTCATTCCATGTCAAGTGTCCCAGATTCAGACAAGGTCCCCACTCGACCCTCTCCAATTTTCATAATATTTTTATTGGACATATAAGACTTACAACTTGCTATGCTAAATTACAGCTCCATAAGTCGTATGGTTCTGCCAATATCCCAAAGTTTCGTAAAGGTCTCTTTTTTTTTCATGTCGCGACTGAAACGATAAAAACGCCCAAGTTCATTGCACGAGACCTAAGATGGTTACAAGACTGATATTTGGTGATTCTGATCAACTTTTGGGGGTAGAAGAACCCAGTAGTATAGCAAAAGCTCTATTCATGGTGGATTTTTCATTATTTGCTGCTAAAGTAGGCTTAAAATAGCTTTTTTACAAATTCAAACCATACATCACCAGCTTGCATCTGCTAGGAGAATTGTTTTTCTCCTAGCAGATTCGTGTGGCGTGTAAGGGAGAGGTTAGAATAGTTTTATATGTACATCCAAATAAAATTTCATGAAAATTGGAGAGAGGGTCAATGCGGACCCCTTTGTCACTTGACATGGAATGACCCCTAATGAAAGATAGCTGAATAAAAGAGAAACATTCATATTAGCTCTCTGAACATAAATATTCTTAAAGCAAAAACACAACAAATTTGTACTTTAGATGTAGACTGTTATTACCAGTTAGCATCATTTTTTTTTACATTTAAATACAAAACAATTTATTTAACATGATTGGCATTTGAATCAAGATCATCAAAAATGTAGGTGTTTGTTAGATATGACAGTCTAGTTCTGGCACACAGAAACATAACGAAAACATAAAAATCAACAAAATTATCAATTAAAATTCATTTAAGTGATTTAATAAAACAAAATTTATCAATAAGTAAAATGTTGATTAACTATTTCAATATTAAAACTTTCTATCATTTTAAAACTATACATGTTATATACTTAAAACATCCTAGCAAAATCTTTGCAATTGTACAACAGGTGGCTAAAAGCTTTTGTACAGTTAAATTAATTTTCTTAAAAAATATATGCAATGCAAACATCACAATAATCTATATACAATGAAAATGAGTTTTGTACATTAAAATCTGAATATTGTAAAAAAAATGACTTGAAACTAAGTTAACACTTGAATAAATTCAATCTGGAGGTAAGAAGCTTGATAAATGATACTTTCTACGAATATGAGGTCTGACATCTTCATTCTAAAAATTAAAAAGGCAAATTTAAAATTGGAAAGTATAAAACTCATTTACACAGAAAAAGGTAAACATACAATTATGGGGAAAAAAATTAAGTCTGGAAGATTGAACAAAAAAGCGTCAGTTTAAATTAAGGTAACAGAAGTACAATGATGAAATAGGGTGGTTCAAAATACTTTTTTTTTAGCTAGAGTCCAGGACATCCCCTATTTTTTTTTTTTTTTTTTTTTTTTTTTAAGACTTTAGTAATAGTATTATGCTGTAAAAGTTTTAGCTTCTTACTCAAATTTTAAGAGGGGTGCTCAATGAGGCCATTAATTTAACATTAGCCGTAGCATAGAAAATGCCACAAATTTAGAAACATTTAATTTCCCCAGCTGTTTTTACTTCCTTTTACAAAAAAGGAAGTATTGTATTTTCAAAAAACTTTCACAGTCAAAAATCAACCTTAATTTCCATTTTGCTCACCCCTGAATGAATGTTGAGTTTTTTTTTCGACTCAACTACACATGGATAAGTGCCTAATAACCATTTTGATGATTCCCAAGAAAAAACGAGTTTTCTTGTGGCGTCTGTATGTACGTATGTATGTTGCATAACTCAAGAACGGAATGTCTTAGAAAGTTGAAATTTTGTATATAGACTCCTAGTGGGGGTCTAGTTGTGCACCTCCCTTTTTGGTTCGCATTTCGGATACTCCAAAAGGTGGTCTTTTGCCTTTTTTTTGTGGGGAAATCATTGTTAATTTCGATGTAAACCCATGTGGTGTAATAATTTGGCGGACACTTGGCGATATATCGCCAGTCTTTTGGTCGCCAAATTTGGTCACCAACTTGGAGACAAATTTGGCGATTAAAATTTTTTTTAAATATATTTTTAAAAAATCTGGTTTCAATTTGGCCACTGTTGGTGATATTTAGAGAGTAAACTATTGAATCACATTAAAACTGCCAATAATGAGAAAATGACATTAGAGTAAAAGGAAGTCATGTGATGCACACATCAGCGCGTTTTTGTAGATAATTATTTTATTGCATATAACAGTGTATATTATAATATGTAGCATAGTTTTTTCAGTTCAATGTAGTTTTAACCCCCCCCCCCTTCCCATACTTATGAAGTTAGAGGGAGGTCTAATAAAATCGAGGTGTGTCCTGTTATCAAGGAAAAACTTTTTTTTACATGTATTTTTTTGAACCACCCTATGCTGCAAAATTTATTTTGTAGCATAAATTCTTAATTTTTAAAGCAGGAAAATAAGTTTTTTTCAGAAGAACACTTAACTTTCTACAGTAAGCATTCCTGAACAAAAAATAAAAGCTAAATAATTTCTAAAATACACTTAAATAGTTGTTTTGAACAGTATGAAGTTGAAAAGTGCAATGAAATTTTTTTCTTAAATGTGGAGGGTTCAGGGCACTGTTTCACATGTGATGCAATAAGAACTGAACACTACGATCAACAGTTTTATTTATGTGTAAGATTGGGTGAGTGTGTACCAAACAATATATATGTCACCGTAAATAATATAAATTCAGGGATTTTATATAATCCCTGGTGTATTTTTTATCAACAATAATGTGATAAATTGAATATTTACTAATCTTTATGAAATTTACCGGGTGAATTAATATAATCCCTGACTCATACTGGGGAATGTAATGAAAGTCGATACTTAGCCAAAATTTGCTTGCTTTGCTCAGGTACTTTGTTTTTTCTATGCTGTATAGAATTTCTACCTGCCGAAGGTCACTGACTTTTTGTATCAAAGTCGGATGCACTTGTCTGCGTTTGCACATAGGTTGAAGTTTTCAGTAAGATTTCAATTTCAGTTTAATACAGTAACCCCTCATTAATTCCGACCCTATTAAATCAGTTTCAATTAATCCGGATAGCCATTTAGATGTACATACTGCATAAATAAAATGCAAGTTAGCATCATAATGTATTTTTGTAGGCCGTATTTTGTATTTTTGTAATGTATTTTTTAAATTCTCTTTTCAGTTTCATGTTCCATTCCCTTGCATTCAAAATACAATTTGTACTACATACAGTAGTTTGTTTATGTACCTTGGAGCAATTTAACGTTTATTATCTTTAATCCATACTTTCATTAATACAGATAACTAAGATCCCCTATTAATCCAGATTTATGAGGTTTTACTGTGTTTTTGATTTCGTGCTGACAAGACCTATTTTTCGAGGTGTTTTCTCAGAATTGCAATAAATATATTTTTCATAAACTTGGACCATTTTGCAGCCCCCCCCCCCCCCCCCAACTGATGTAATATGGGATGGAACACACCTTCTGTCCCCCTACCCCTGTAGTGATGCTACAGATTACATTATTAATGATATTATCTAATTTGTTCTAAGATACTTAATGAAAGTAAAGTAGCACCAATTTTATTAGTTTTTGATTGAAATACTTTTGTAAGTTTTGATCGATATCAAACCTTATTTTAAAGGCAAAGTAATTTTTAGTGTTAATAATATAAATTTTTTGCAATTACATCCTCGTTACTCCACAAAATTGTTCAAATTTATAATATTCCCCCGTCACGAGTCGGGGATTGTAAAATAAACCAGTAAATTTAATAAAACATTGAATGAATCACATTTACCAAATATATTGGTGATTGTGTATAATCACTGGTGATTATATACAATTACCAATTTCTCACTTACAGTAACATATACACTACATAATTGCTGCATGAAAATAAGTTTTTCGTATGTTATAGCAACATTATATCCATTTTTTAATTTAATAAAATGACTAAATAATTTCTTTTCGCCCAGAGTTACACGCTCAAAATAATCTTGTAGTCTATGTTATTCATAGTACAGTCTACTCTCGATAAGTCGAAGCCTTATAACTTGAATATTCTTTCATCTCGAATGTACTCTTTTCAAATCAAAGTTTTCACAACAGCTTTGATTTCATTTTACTCATATAAATGCAGCCAAAATAAGAAATTTAAAGTTCTTTTCCCCTTTAACACACTGCTTCACTTATCAGTCAGCATGAGGGGATAATTTATTTACAATAATGCTCCTTAATGCGCTCAGTGTTAAAAGGTTGCATGAAAAGTAGCCCAATGGGCAACTTTTTGCCGTCGCTGATGACCTAAAATATCATTGCTGGCTAATCTTTGAGACTTATGTTTGTTGATGCGGACTGGGTGGAAAGAAAGATTATTTGAATAACGATGAGGAATTTTTACTACTACCATATCATCAGCAAGTATCAGCTTTTGTAACTATTTTACTGCAGTACCTGGAAAATTTCGAAAATGTGTACTAGTCGAACTGTGGTTACAAACTTAATGATGTTTTAAGATGCATTTAAAAAATGCAAGCAGTCAGAAAAAACTTCTATTATCGAAGTAATAAAAGTCATTCTCAGTGAAGATATTTTTTGTAGTACTGATAATTAAATTTATCCAAACAATAGGTGTTATAGGCTATTTATTATGAACTATTCCTGAAAATATAAATGAATAAATAAAAATTATTCTTGAGATGGCTGGGAAAGGAATTTCCAATAACTCTAACTATTAACTATTCAAAGGTTTTAGCCAGTCCCGCAGGACTTCCTGAGATATCAGTAGTACTTATTTAATCACCTTCATCTGACTGGGCTCAAATCCGAATCATCTCCATTCGAAAACTCAAAACTTTCAACTAATGTTACAAATTTCAATGAAAAGAGAAAAAAAAAATAAGAAAAATTATAGAAAAACATGCAAAAATGTTTAGAAAACATTTCGAATAAAACAAAAAAAATTCCAATTGCCATTGAATCCCAATTACTACAATGTAATATTCCAGTGATTTTTTTTTTCTTTAAATTAGTGAAGAGTACAAATACAAAGAAAACATATACTTCAAAAATGTGTGTTGAATGACAAAAAAGTGCCCTTTTTGGGATGGAAGACATTTTGTTTTCACTCAAATTGGCACTAGAATTCAGTGATTACAGTGTGGCGTGGACATGGAGACAGGTCTCATCCGTCAGCAAATGTGGAGCGCACCACCGCTCGACAACGTGGCATCATGGTTTGAGGAGCTATCGCATATGATACTACATCACCTCTAATTTGTATTCAGGACACTGTGACGGCCAAATGGTGCATGCAGAATGTGCTGCAATCTGTGGCAATCTCTTACCTTCAGGGGTTGCTAAATGTTCAGCAGGATAATGCCCTACCACATCTCCCAACATGCTCTACAAGGTGTACAGATGCTTCTGTGGCCACCGTTCTTTTTCGATCTGTTACCAATTGAACACCTACACGTGTGGGATGTGATTGGACGCTGTTTGCAAACTCTGTCCGTTCCTTCTTCAGAGGATAAACTTTGGCAAATGGTTGACAGGGAATGAAGAGACGTCCCTCAGGACAACACCCACACTCTTTTTGACTCTGTCTCTACACGTGTTTATTCGTGCATTGCCGTTCGAGGTAGTCTCACATCCTACTGAGTTGACGCTGTTCTCATTCTGTAATCTGAATATCGGTTCAAAATTGAAACCACTTATTGTTCCCTGCTGTTTCCGTATTTATGCTCTGGACCACTCCTTCTTGGTGTTGCATTTTCAGTGCCAAGCAGTCTATGTTTGATGCAATCACGAATTCTGAGAAGGCCCTACTTGTTGGGTGTTTCGTTTGACAAATGGCTTCTGTTTTCTGGAATAAAATTTTTTTTTTGATACCACACCTTCTCAACTTTACAATATTTTTTAGACAAAAACAACACTTAAACACACAAACCTCTGAGAACATGTCCCTCCTCCTGGGTGGAGGTGGTGTGTGTAAGTGCCGACATGTGTATGACAAGGAAGTCACCACCCAGGAGGAACAATGGCCAGTGGAGTGTGCTGCTGGAGGAGGCCCAGGACCTGAGGAGTGGTCCTGCACAGCGCTGGTGGACAGGGGCACTCACGGAGCTTCCCCCCCCCCCCACCATCCAAAATTCAAAGGTACATGTACTGCAGTCAAAGTAAGAGTAATAAGTTGTTGAATGCTAGAAAAAATGGTAAGCCTTTTATGTATTAATAGAAAATACGCAGTGGGGGGGGATTTAAAAAATAGCTTGTTTTGCCTTGACATAAAGTTGTTCCAACTCCCAAAAGGGCCCAAACCTAAAATAGCTAAGGACCTTGTTAAGTTCACATCGGGCCCTGCCCATAGAGTTTTGTTTCCAAAACAAACCCTCTGTTTCCAAACATTGCCTCTTCCTTTCAGATTGTTCATCCAATTTTGCAACATTCTAACTTGAAAAACACACTTTTTAGACAATCTTTGGTTCAGGAACCTTCTGTTAAAAATTTACTAAAATTGAAGTCTTGAGGAATAACTAACGGCATTTTTTCAAAATTGTAGGCTTTAAAATGTACTTTAATCAATCTTTGGTGATGTTAGAAACAGTAGAAATTCAACAGTTTTCCCATAGATTTTTTTTTGAATTGAAATCTTAAAAAAAAAAAAAAAAGCGATTGTAGTGGTCATCTTCATAACAAAAGAAAAGTTACGGAGTTCAGGGAAACAACCCTCACTACTTCTCGATATTCTAGTTTAAAAAGCGCAAATTTAGACATTCTTTGGTTATGTGAGGCAGAGGTAAAGTTTGGGATCCATAAGTATTTCCAAACTAGTTTGAAAACTACTAGCTTAGACAATTTTTGGTGATGTTAGAAGGACATGTTTGGGGGCCGGCTCATGTAAAATTTTCAGAAATTAGATCTTAAGATCTCATTTTCAGACTCATTTTGATGAATGATGTCTTTGTAACTTTTTTAAAATTTAAATTAAATTGAAATTGAATGAACACTCTATTTTTCACCTTCTGGTGGTGCTATTGCATGCGGCAAATGTCCCCCCTTTGAGCCCCCCCCCCCCCCCGTCTAGCCCCTGCAATACTTTTTTTTAGTTAATGTATAATAAAATCGAAAAAAAATACGAAAAATGAAAATAACTTTGGATAATGAGAAAGCTTTTCACATAAACTTGCAACCAAAAGAGGGAAGTCTGCATACACCAACAGTTACAGATGAGACGGGCTCAGCCCGGGCCCAAAGTGGGCTTGAGCTCTAGAACAAAAAATAGGTTTCAGACTCGAGTGGGCTCAGACTCAAGCAAAGATATTCAATCGTCGATCGCCAAACAAATTCAAAGCAAATAAACATTTTCCTACTGTGAGAAAATGAAAGGAACATTTAAATCAGTTCAATCAATGTGAAAATTAAACTGGAAAAAAAAACAGAAAATAAATTAACGCATATTTATAGGGATTTTTTGTGATTACTATTGCAATATGTCATACAGTATTGCATTTGAAGTGAAGTATTTTGAGAAAATTTAAAAACTTCTGTTAATGAAGAACATATGAAATATTATTTTTCATTAACAGAGAGATCATTTCAGACTGTAGAAGGCTTGGTTTTTGATACAAGAAAGTTTCCTTCGGGTTCAGATTTTGGTCCGAGACAATATCACCCGGGCTCGGGCGGGCCCAGGCTCTCAAAAATGAGCCCGAACTCATCCCTACCAACGGTTGGCAGTTGTTTTTTCCCCTATTGTTTTCCATTCTTCTGCGCTTTCAGAATAATTACAATCATACCAAAATTCACTACAACTTGTAAGAAAGTGTTTTTTAACACAACAATTAAAAACAGGAAAGTATAAATAATGAGAAGAATAAAAGGCTTACCAAATAGACTAAACTCTCCAGAAAAGGAATTAACTTCATTAGTTCATTATCAGCTTTGTTTGCAAACCAACTCTCGATAGGGATGCCATTTTCTAACTAAAAAATTTTATAGATTTGTATGTTTTCAACTGCTAGCAATAAAATCTTACCATTTTAAAAATTAGAAATAATTAAATAAAAACATAAGTTTTGAATTGTGTATGGTTTTAGAAGCGAAAAACACTTTTGAGCAGCAAAGTAACAGCATAAAATACAACCTTCATAAAGCAAAAATTAGCAATCGATTGCAGACACATATTTCCCCATTTCAAGGAATCCCTTTTTAAATGCAAAGTAGGAGAACAATAAAAATTACACCTGAAGCCGAAATTTATTACATAATTCCCTTCAAGAAAAAAATGTTAAGCAATAAATATCTTAACAAATCCTAAAAGCTATCAATTTCACTGTAAATAATATTGCAACCATACACTGCTAATTCATTTAGTAGAGGTTTCATTTACAATGGCAAATTTATTAACAGTAGTTTTGAGCTTTTTTATTGCAGAAGTTTTTTTTAAATGGAAATGGTGTGATAAATTTTGGCTCCAAGGTAAACTTATTTTGTTACTTTTTTTGTTACTTTCCAATTTTTACTACTTATAAGGTGTCTTGTTCCACCTCGTTGCTTTTCTTGGATGACTTTACAGCCTAAAGCTTACAATTTTTTTTTTTTTTTTGCATTGAATAAAGCGATCTTGAAGGCAGGGCCGAATTTAGAAATTTCAGGACAGTAAGCCAGGCGTACCTGCAGGGGCACGGGCTGAACAGTACATTTAACCAAAGTGCTGTAGAATTGCAACTGTGCACCTTTTCTCTAATTACATATGATACAGGCATACATACATAGAAAAAACACACACATACATACACATAGTAAAAATAGCTGTTTTAATATTAAAAGACATCCTGCTATACACTTTATAAATTGCTGTTGATGTTAAAAATCTTTAACCAAAAAATTTAGGCTAGATTTCTATATAGTCTTATTTTTGGGGGACCCTAAGCCGGGCTTCATGGGTCTATAGATAAATCAGGCCCTGCTTGAAGGCCCAAAACATGTGCTGGGATGGGACACAATAGATACCATTTGAGCAGGAAAATTACTATTTTGGAGCAGACTGAAGCACATAAAATGCTATTTTTGCACAAGATAAAGCAATAAAAGAAACAAATTTTTAAACAAAACACATAAGTAAACTAACTATTTTAGAGCAGGAGAAATAGTGCTTAGGAACATGCTGAAATCCTGAAGCAAAATAGTGACAAGTTTGGAGCAAAATTAAAAATCAGAGTTGGTTATTTTGTGGGCAAAAAGGTATTTTTGCCAAGACATAAGCAAAAACTGATAAAAGCTGGCAAAAATAGCAAAAACCAGTTTATTTGAAGTGGAATCAAAACAGCAAATAAAATTATTTTTTAGTTTGCTTCTTAGAAAATAAACAAAACTCTTCAAATAAAAAAAATACCATTCCCTCCTCTAGCAGTATTTCAATTTTCTTATATATTTTTAAAATCACCATGCTCCTTCAGCATGGCTGAAAAAAATGTAACGATTATGTTACACCTCAATTATCAAGAATTACTAGATGGAATAGTCAGTTGACTTTCCCATGAACTTTTAAACAAATTCATAACTTGTACATAACCATTTGCAGGAAGTAAACCAAAACATGATTTTAAATTTTTGATACAAGTAAAAGGCATCATTAAATAATTTAGAAAAATATTGAAATACTTGCAGGATGCAAAAAGATTGAAATCTCAAATGAGGCATACAACTTTTGGCACAGCATGTGTCTGCCGTCGTTGGCATGATTCCAAAGCATACATTTTTGGCAGATATCGCATAAGATGAAGATTCAAGGAGGGGGAAAATAGAATAAATAAGAAATCGGAGACTGAAAATTTAAAAAAATTTTCATTCTTTTCCGATTTTTGAGAAAAATAAGTCCTGAAAGAGGCAAAAAAAAGGAAGAAAAAGGGGAAAGGTTTTAACAGCCAACAGAAAAAGCCAGGATTCCGGCAAAAGCCGGAAAAATCTCATCTCTGTCCTGCATCAAAAGCAGCAACAGCATGGCCAAAGGTATTATGCATTTTATGAAGTGAACATGTTCCTATATCAACTATTTTTATAGATTTTAAGTAATTTATTTTTCCCTCTTCATAACATTTTGTCTGTCACTGAAGAAGGACAACACATGATTTTTTGACAAATTTGCTAAAGCTGACACTATAGCATGAAATAGATCTTTGATTAATTTTCGATCAGTTAATATTTCTGAACAAAATAGACATTCCTTTTGACATTTTTTCGATCTGTAGATCTCGTTTTCAAAATGAAACTCAATTTTTATTTCCAGCTCCAGGCTGATGGGCAAAATCAGCAATTTTCATCGTTTCAAAAGCAGAATATGGCTACCTTTGGCATATACATGGAACTCTTTGGCGAGTTTTTTAAATCGAAGCTTTCACATCACCATTTTGGTGCAAAATTGGCAAATTTAATCATTTTGGGAGAAAGAATGTAGCAGGATTTTAAAATGAGAGCAATTGGAGCAGATTTTCCACCCCTGCACTAGGAGTTTTTAATGCATTTTTTTTTTTTTTTTTTCATTTTTTAACTTCTGGCCAAAAACTTGACAACCTCTAAACTACTGTTTTAGAGCAGTAAATCTTATCCAGCAGTAATATGAAAAAATATATATATGTGATAAGTCCCCCCCCCCCCCCCTTGCATTATTCTACTACTAGATGGTTTAAGAAATAAAGTGAAAATGAAAAGCTTCGACCAATAACTAATTTTCAGCGATTAGGCTCAAAACACAATACTTTTCCTGAAGTTTTAGCCAATTTAGCATTGTAAGATATGTTTGGGGTCTTTTTTCAGATTTTTTAGGGCACGTAGGTGCAATTTGGCTGGAAAATGAAACTTTTGGAGAAGCATGGTGCAAAAATTCCATTTTAGAGCAACTGTGCCAAATTGGCACAGCTGTCCCATTCCTGCAAGTATCTTCAGCCAATTGTGAATGAGTGCTTTATGAACATTTTATTTTATACTCTTACTATGTAGAGCATACTTTGAAAATAAAGAGTTACTTTCTCTGATAAAATTTTAATTAAATAAAACAATATTTATCACCTACAAGCACTTTTACAATTAAAAATTAAATGATTATAAACTTATTTTTAGTAGACATGCCTAACAGTTTAAAAAGTTGAAATAAATAAAATATTAAATTTCTAATGTAAAAGCTAAACCAGACATTAACTAATTCTGGAAGAAATACACTGCTCAAAACAATTAAAGGATATTGTAAGTTTTTGTACAAAAAAAGGCATTAGCAAATATTTTTTTTTGCATAGAATCAAAGAAGGGAGTTAAAAATGCAAATTCTTCTTAATTTCAAGCATCGCAGTATGCAAATTTTGAGTTTGACATCGAAAACGACGTTTCAGTGGCGGCGAATGAGATTTCGCTCTTAACTTATTGTATGACAAAGCAGAAAATAATGATCAACATTCAGTAAGTGCGTTGTTTTGATGAATGCGATGCCTCAACGAACTCATTCAATGGAATCAGAAGCTTCTAAAGTGGTAGTCAGGCTAGAGGGAATCCAAACACAAGCCAAGGCAAAAGAAGCTATTGGAGTTTTGCAAAGTGTGCTTTCTATGAGATGGAAACGGTTCTTAGAGACTGGAAATGCTGGCCGAAGATCAGGGCAAGGTCGCAGACGGTCAACAACGCTCAACGAAGACCGTTATTTAGCTTTAACGGCTCCGAGGCACCGAAGTATGAATGCCATCCCACTACAATGACACCTTCGCTCGGGTATTGGCACCACAATTTTGACACAAACTGTCCGAAATCGCCTTCACGCTGTAAGTCTGTATGCTCGTCGACCAATGGTCTGTGTCAGATTAGCTGCGAGACACAGTCGCGATACAGGGAGTGAGTAACAGAGCATGTGAATTGGAGAAGAAATGAATGGAGCAATATTTTTTTCACTGACGAGTCCCGTTCTTGTCTTTATCCATATAATGGCATATTTTCATCTGGAGGGAGCTTGACACTGGAAACAATCCAGCTTTCGCGCCCGAAAGTGTCAGATTTGGTGGTGGTGTGATGGTGCACGCTGGCATCTCCATTGATGGGCGCACCAATCTGCATGTCATTCTGAATGGAACTCTGACCGGTCGCCAAAGTAGGGATGAGATCCTCACACCTATTGTAGTCCCTTACCCTGCAGCAATTGGAAGTGATTTCATGTTAATGAACGAAAATTGCAGACCACATCGTTCTTACTTGATGAATGATTTTCTTTTGGTGGAAGGAATCATACGAATGGAATGGCCAGCGTGTTCCCCAGATATGAACCCAATAGAGCATGTTTGGGACATGCTAGGCAACGAGTTTTTGGACAACTACCACCTCCCCAAACTCTCCAAGAACAGGAAAGAGCGCTTCAGGAGGAGTGGAGCAGAATACCCCAGTCCCTCATTAATAACCTCATATTTTCCATGCCTCAGAGGTGTTTTACATTGCTGGCCGTCCAGGGTTACCATACTCCTTACTAAAAGCGATTTTCTTTTAAGAAAACTCCAATTTTTTATCGCTTTTCTCACACGCAAATTGCGTTTCTTTTCCCCTTTTGTACCCAAAAGTTGAAGAAACGTATTTTTTCCTGCCATAAAAATGTAATTTTTGTCTCAAATAGTTTATTAACGCCTGTCGATAATGTATCAATCATCCAAAAAGTTCTCCAGGTTTAAAATCAACCCAAAACCTCAATATTCTTCAATTGTTTTGAGCAGTGTATTTGCAAAAATCTCATAGTTTGAAAAAAAAATAACACTTTAATATTTTGAACTGAGTTTTAAAACTAAAAAATGAGCTAGGTTTACTTGGTATCCAAATGCTTGAGGGGAGTTGTCAATGATGATCGTTTTTGCAAGATCTCTTCCCAAAACAGTCAAATCCTTGATATAGTTTCCAGCAATACAAACACAATGTTCTCTAAATAGTCTATACCTAGTTTAGTAAATGTATTTTTTATTGATAATTTATGAATGCATCAGCTCAGAACTTTAAAAAATAGTTTCTAAGATTAAAGAAAATATTAAAATAGAATATTTTGAATTAAATACAAAAATTATTTTACTAATACCATTCTGTAAAGAACATAAAATGATCACAAAGCTTATTAACTTTGTATGAAATTCCACTATTTAATAACCAGGGACAAACAATGATTAACATCCTTACAATAAGTTGCAAAGACAGAAACAAAGAAGAAATCACAGGCACAACAATGTCTTCTTTTAAACTTAACAGAACTTTAACTCTTAACAGAAAATATTAATGCTTCGTAAAAAAGTAATTGCAATTTTGGAGATCTTACAATGGCATCGAAGGTTGTAGCATTAATCACTTTCAAGTCAAGATTTGTTTGAATGGTGATAAGTAATAACTGCTATCATGAAATCAACAGTAAAAACTCTTAACTGTGATAGACTGCAGCACAGAAAAAAAAGGGTATCAGAAATATAATAAAAAATATGCACTGTGCACAAAGTACTTTACAATTGATAAATAAAGAAAATGGCTGTGTAGATTTGTCTTTAGAGTGGAATAGAAAGGGATTTTCATTTGAATATAAATGCTTGCATGCTGCTTATTTCAAATAAAAATAGATACTTACTTAATCAGCTTCCTTTTAGGATCTAATAAATTTAGCAGCTGTTGGGCATATACTTTCTTTGATGCAGTAAATATAATTATTTCAAACAGCTTTGAAACCTTTTCAAGAAATTCCACAATGAAAGGACGTGTTCGGACAAACACCTAAATAAAAAGTATTTTACACAATATAGCATGTCAACATTATTAAAATACATTGCACGTACCAAGCACATGCCATGGCCCAAGCAAGACCCCCAAGCGGCAATGTAATGTATCCAATTGTCTTCATATTATTACTTATACTTTATAATATTTGTTTGTACTATATCTGTGTTTACTGAGTAAAGCACGATAATTCTAGTAACGCCTTGTTGAATAGAACATTTTTTATGCAGAAAAAACAAATGTGTAAAACAAAAATAGATTAATTACAAAAATACAATAGAAACGCATAATAGCAACATGTTAAAAAAACAAATAATGACTGAAATTGGGGACGAAAATATGCAGCGTTATAAAATACTACTAAAATACCACCAAGTTTAGACGTTTTATAAGTAAACATTGCATTTAATTTTTCTCTCTTTCCGGGCATTTAACGATTCACTTTAAAATCAGAGCAATCAGTCGAATTCAGTCCAGGATTAGAAAGTCGCTTTTGTCCTGTCAAAATCTAAAAAAATGTGCAAATAATAATAATGATGATTAGAAGAAGAAGCCAGACGATATTTTTCAAGTTAGACAATTTCAAAACAAAAAAGCCAATCTGGTAACCATGCAAACTTTCCACACTTGGAACTGCTTGCTTGGTTTCAAATCTGAAGAAGCATTAACAGCTGTCTCTTATCAATAGATAAGAGCCATGGTGATGCTGTATTGTCATGGCAACACCCATTCATTTGCCCTCCTGCCTAGGTTCGACTTGTTGCAGTATGGTTTCCTTTTTCCTTTGCCTGGGGATATGTGCTCCAGGAAAATCACCGTTTGAGTGACGAACAAGGTTTTTTTAACTTATTTTCAGTGTAAGTCAAGAAACGAAAAAATTTATAATTCATACTTCCTGTAATTATAAGCATACAAATGAAAAATTAAAATTAATTTTGGAGTGCTCAAGCTTTGCTTGGTTTGCTTGAGTGGCCCGCACATCACTGGCATCTAATATAACAAAAGCAACTCATTTTAACATTGAGGGCTCTAAATTAACAGCAGTCTGTTGGTCCGGGATCAGAAAAGCATCTATTAGAATAGCAGAATATTAATTTCAGTTGTCCATGGGACTATAACAGTGTTGTTTTATACTCGTTTTCTTTTCCAAAACTTTCAGCATAATAATTTTTTCAAACTTTGCATCTTTGTATACAATGTTTCACTTTTTATAAGAGAAGATATGTTTAGAAACTTCTACACCATTACAACATATTGTTTTGGCCAACTTATCAGCCTCTTTCAGGAAAAGAAAAAACAGGATTTCTAATTAGTATTTGGTGCTACAAAGATATTCCTGCAGTATATTTCTACTACTGATTGACTTTGCTTGTCATGTGTTTTTTTTTTTTTTTTTGCTTTTTTCATTAAAACTACAGCACAAAAATAGACCATTAAAAGTGTGTATGGACCAGTGAAATTCTGCAGCCATTGGACCAGGATCTTATTTTTTAAATTCTACCCCTGACATTTAATACTTTGTCAGATATTCTCCAGTTTTAATTTCAAACTATTTACTCTAATATATATTTAAAATCTATTTGGAAATACTCAATTGGAAAGTCCTACCCTACCTGCCCCGCCATAACAGACTTTTTCAAGCATGATCGTGATCAGAGTTCAAAAATACTGAAAATTGTCAAAATAAAACTGCATTGTTACATAAACACAGCCAAAACTATAATAGTGAAAATTCAGAAGTAGCAAAGTATTCTCAGATCACCAACTTAGTAAAATTCCTCTAATGCAGACACAAACAGGACAAAAATTTTTGTCCGCAATAGAGGTGTCCACAGGACAGGAGTTTAATAATGTTATTTGCATTGGAACTGGGAATTAAAAATTGTCCGCATAAGAGGGGCGTCCGTTTGGAGGGGTTTTACTGTATTAACAAGAAGTTGTAGAAATTTTGGTATAACCAAATGTCGCTACAATGAAATGGTTTCTCTGGTCCTTAAAGCTAGATTTAACTGTATAACTCATTTTCTACCCCCCCCCCCTAGAGAACAGAAAAGCAAGAGCTTTACCACTAGCTTAGCTACATTTCTTCTAAAAGTCATTGACAGGGATGAGAGGGGTCAGAAAGCAAAAAGGAGGAATCCAAAAATTTGTCATGAAAGCAAGTGTAATGTATCTATAAATTTTCTTTTTAAAAAAGTTAATTTACCAATTTTATAGCTACAATGAAATTTTTACTTAAAATATTTGGGCAAATACAGTCAAACCTCGTTAACGGGAAGTTGCTACACATAAAATATCACGTTACATGAGATACTTGATTGCTCCTGTTAACAATCACTTGGTAATTTATCGGGACTGATGAAAACTGGTTAATATGAAATAATTATCATTATACCTTGAATATCCCGAAGAGGCAGCATCAGACAGAAAAATTTCTGTTTTTTTGCATTTTTCGAACTGAGCTGTGCAGCCCCCCCCCCCCCCCCATGTGGATTTGTGAAGGGTTCAGGTGACGTCTTCCCCTCTGCATGACTGTCAATGCTTGAAATTTATAGGCAGGAGGGGAGCTCAGAGGTTGGCAGAAAAATAGGATGTTTTATAATTATTGCTTTAGTTGATGTCTGTATTGAAAAAGGGGGCAGGCAGATACCAGGGTCATTGAACTGAGTTAATGCTTGCCAAATACAGCTGTACTATTACATGCTGTGATCCTTCTTTGATGTCCCAGAACAATTGAAACTGAAGTGTTTACACCAATTACCTACTTACAATCACTGCTTTCTGAAAAATAAACAGTTTAACTAAACAGAACCTATTCAACTATATTTATTGCACAGGATCTTTTTTTTCTTTTAAAATTTACCTCCAAATCAATGAGTGCTTGCTATGCATCTTTCTCATGTGGACTTCTGTGTGTCTTGAAAACAAAAGCTAACAAAAAAAAAATTCATTTGCATATTAATTTTTTTCGACCCAAAATTAGTCGGAATTGACTAAACAAAAAGTTTTTTTTTTTTTTTTGCAAAGTGTTATTCAAGTGAACTGAAGTGAAGTGAATTTTTAACAAAAGGTTTACGCAACGACTACCCTTCCACAATACAATTTAAGAAAAACTGATTAAGCTTTTAACTGGGAAAAATTTAAAAACAGTAAATAAAATATTGAACAAATGGCTCATTTGCTCAAAATTGGGGACATTCTCCACTAAAAATGTAGATAAATACAATAATAATTACAATCTCAAGTTTTAATAAAATAAATACTCAAAACAAAAAAATAAATTTCTAAGAGTAGAGTTTTATTAAATGAGTTGTTGATTGTTATTGCATTCGAAATGAAAATTTTAAGTTAATTCTATTAATCTGCAAAATCTAACACCTGATTTTTTCAAAAGAAAGCTTTTCCCCGAAATAATGAATTTTTCTGGAGGAAAAAAAAACATTTTCTGAATACACAAATTGATCAACGAAACTCTGGGGAAAATAAAAATGAATCGCTAAAAAACAGGTAAAGTTGCACACTTGCTTCAATTGCAGTATAAATTCCAAATACAAAGGCTCACAAAAGATTGAATATTTTGAAAGTTTTGGATTGCAAATACAGTAGTCTCGAAAATCCAAGTGTCAGAAGTCGAGGTTCCGTTCAATTCAAGGTGCTTTATTTATTATTCAAGGCACATTTTTTTGGAAGCAAAAAAAAAAAAAAAAAACAATTTGGATTAAAATTAGAAGGTGAGTCTTTTAGTTTTTTACAATTGTACAACTTCCTTAGCAGCATACAAAAATGTGATAAAAAGGTGTGGAGATGTCAGTGTCAACAACGCTCGACAAGTGGCATGAAATAATGATTAACTTTTAGGGATGGTTTAATAGATGCCTTTGAGATAACAACTTGATATGATAATATATTTAAAATTAATATTGTTTTGCCACGAGAAATGAAAAAAACACGCTTTTGAAATATCCAATTGCAATCAAGAAGAGAAGTGCACAACTTGACGACCTAGGAGTCATTTATACAAAGTTTTTATTTTCACTCATTAATGGTTTTGGTGATATGCGTGGTACTTACACACACATAAGTATCATGATAAAACTTATCAAACTGGATTCTGGAACTTTCACTATATACTTTTCAATAGCCTACAAGTTCACACAAATGCGTGTTTACACATCATGAAAGAACCGATTAAAATTCCTTCCGAGATAATTAAAATGTACATTTGTGTTGAAATTTGAGTGATAATTTTTTTGTAAAGACAATACATTCTTTTCAATGTACAAAGAAGTACACAGGGGTCTCTCTAGGATTTTTCACAGGGTCTGTTTCTTGGGAAAAATCAAATAATTTTGAAAAACTAATTCATTTTGTGAAAAAATAAATCGTAAAAACAAAATTTCAAAATTTTGAGAAAGCCCAAACTGCATCTTTTGAATTGAAAACTTTTGAAACTTTTTATTGGGTGTTTTCCTCTTTTCTGGGTTTCATTCAGGGTTTTCCTAGTATTTGAGGGGGGCAGGGGGAGTGGCAATAGCTCTCTGGGAGATGGACACCCCTCAAGTATCCAATACCATTCTACATTATGTTAAATTATACTAGAAGTGTTATATGTATAGCACTTAAAATAATTTTTTACAAAAATCAGGTAGGGGTTCAGCATTTAACTTTTTCACCCAAGACTTAAAGAGCACAGAGTTTTGTTTTAAACTTATTAATTTCGTAATTTTAATAAAAAATGGAGATTTTATTTGTTTACTTCTTAACAAAGTGTACTAAACATCAAAAATTCGAAAAAATCCAGTTCCCATAGCGGATGCAAAGAGATAGCAATCCTCAAAGTGAATGCATCAAAAGTATAAAAAACGCTTGTAAAATAAATATTTCATGTAAAATTATTTCAGAATTGCATTGTAGAGGCTTATGATAAACATATCATTAATATTTATCAACATATTTTGACTCATAAAATAAAATGGAATTTCACTTTAAAAACTTGAAATAAGTGTTATAACAGAAATAAAGAAACTTTTCAATTATTTGCATCCTAATAAAGTGAAGTTAACTTGAAAAAAGAATAAAACACGATTCTCATATAGGATGTAAACAGATTGCATTTTTCAAAATGAAGGCATCAAAAGTATAAAAATGGTAAACAAAAAAGTTTATTAAAGTTAATCATTCTTGCTATCATCAAAAATTCAAACCCATATAATTTTCTCCCACTAAATAACATTCTAACATCGCAATGTAAAAACGCAAATATTGCCAAGCTGGTAAAATGATAAGAATTATTTTCTAATCAAGTCACTATTAAGGTTTGCCAGATGCTAAGTGGTGATAATTTTAAAACTGGTAACCCTGTCTGAAGCGATCACATTTTCTCTCCACTCCTACTATTCTTTTGCAGTTCTAAGTTCATTTCGCAGACATACATTATTTTTATTTTTGTTGTTTAAACAATGAGCAAGGAGAAAAGTGCTTACGCTACCTTTTCAGAGTTATAAGTTTATATCAACACCGCTGCAAAACAGCTATGATAAGACAAACATGCAAAATTATTTGAAACAAAACCGACTTTCAGCTGTTAATTTCTTTGAAAGAAACAAACATTATATTTAGTTGGCAGTATTAGTTATTTATCGCTTGCAAGAGCATCACAAGAGTACCCATTTCTTTTCTTACTTTTTGCAAAATTAGCAGATCCTGTATAAGCTGATTCCCTTAGTTTAACTTTTAAAGATTTGCTCTTTCCATAAACGGTTTGTGTAAATGTTTTGGTTTATCGGGATTTTGAAAAGGGTCCATTTTGGTTATTGGATTTTTGTGAAGGGTCCGGGTTAACGGACTCAAATTTCCCCTGGCCAGATCCCTGTACATAAAAGGTACACGTCTTTATGTCAAATAGGATAAAGTTTCAATTGCTAAGAATTTTCCAAATATTCTGAGTTTTCAGTAATCCAAGGTATCACCTTGGATTTTCGAGACTCGACTGTAATCTTGAAATCTGGCTTTTCCCTGGAGCACAATCACATCTGTCCTTCCGATCGAGAGCACATGGCCTGCCTAAGACACACTTCACATCATATGAAGATTCTGTTTGCTGAAATTTCAGCTAATGTAACAAAATATTCAATGTACCAAACTATCGTAATTTATCACTTTGATCTCGAACAATGGAATGTCCTGCTTATTAGAATTATTTTTTACAAAAAATTGGTAGCTCAATTAAGCACGCTCTACTGTACCAAAAGTAGGATTGATTCGTAGATAGCCTCTAAAGATGAAGCCTTCAGTATATGCATGCGGTTAGAAAAACCGGGAAAGTTTCTGATGATGAATAATACTTTGAACAAAGCACAATGAACTGTCTTTTCCCAATAAATGTCTAATTTTTCCTAAAAAACATGGAGAACCAATTTGTACTCCATTCACCTGTCTTCATCAAGTACAAGTATAATATTAAAAATTGTACTAGAATTTGAAACTTCGCTAAGATTTTTTTTTTTGGGGGGGGGGGACAAATATAAAACAGAAAAATGCGTTAATAGGCTTGTATTACAGTAGTTTACTATTGTTCTGCTGTATTTAATTTTAGGCATCCTTAATTTCATGTCACACTAATACATGTATAACTAAAACAACTGTCCAGGACCATAGGGGAAAATGTTTTGCTTAAGTTCGAAAGTTGTTTTATAAATTATCGAATAGAAATAGATTACAAATTATATTTTTTTCATATTATTGAGACATCAGAATTTCAATAGTAGCACAAAAAATTACTGTTTAAAAAATGCACAGGAATTTTTTTTTTAACACATCACAAATAAAATATATCAATTGAAATCAATGCATTCATACTGTCATGCTTCAACAGTAGACCCTTGTTTTACGCGGGTTTATTTTACGCGGTTTAAGGTTCGACATCTTTATTTTATTTTACGCGGATGAGTTTCGATTTCGGTTTTGGATGCGGCAATGCAAATAGATAAAATTCTCCCCTCTTTCAAAATCCAAACTCCTGAGACTGCAGATTGCGCATAATCAACTGCATTTTGGCGTGATAATAATCCAGCTTGGACCACTGGAGACATTTTACCTTTTCAGAGGTAAAGTTATTAAACTCACACAGTTCAGTACTCACTGGAAGAAAAGCTTTTAGGAGTGACCAAGGAGGACAAAAGCAACGAGAATACCGACACAGATGACACAGAACCAAAAACGTTCACACTGAAAATTTTGAGCCATTCCTAGACAATAGAAATGATCTTTCTGATTTGTTAGTGAAGGAAAATTCTATCATGGAAATGACGCAAGTGATCATGGATGCGTTAATGCTCTGCAAAGAACTACAGAGAAAAATTCTTAATAACTCCCAAAAGACTATCATAGCCAGCTCCTCTTTATAAACAAGACACGAAATTAATTTATGTTTTCTTTATACAATGTTGTGCATAAAAGTAGATATAAGTACACATTAAACTTATTACACAATTAGTTATCACTAGAATGAAGTATTTTGTTATTTACGGAACCAAACCCGTTTTAACACTAATATTAGGTCTCAATTTATGCAGCATTTCTGCGGAACGTAACCCCCACGTAAAACGAGGGTCTACTGTACTTCAATTCAAGATTATTTCTTAGTTGAATATTAAATTTAAGTGAAATTATTAACTGTCCAAATATTTCTGAGTTGAAATATAAAACAAACAATTTTTGGAAAATAGTTGTAGTTCTACATCTCTTATCAATCATATCCTATTGATCCACATGCCTCATTAATTTACATAAAATATACTGCACCAATTTTCACAAAACCTAACATACACACTATTATGTCGCCATATAATAGTTTTATATGGAGAAAATGTCCATACTCTACCTCAAAGGGTTAGGAAAAAAATTATCAATTTTTCAGTAATATTTTGGATTGAAAGGAGAAACATGTACCAGTAACAGACAGTTGTAAGTTTGGATTTAAATAATAAGCCTTTTAGGCAGGTAAAACTGATGTTGCTCTGGTTCATGAATACCGTACAATCATCCATGAGTTATCAGAATACATTTTATGGGCCAGTTGGTATTTACAAGGCAGTGGTGGAAGGTTATGAACAGCCACTACAATGTCAGATAGGGTTTCATGTTCATTAAAATTTAATAAGGCTTTAGTTACTTAAAAAAAACTTTTGCACATTTTGAAAAGAAAAAGGGAATTTTGTCCATTACTCATTCTTTCCTCAACCAGTTACTCGGTACAGTGAAACTTCTATGAGCGACCACCTCTATATAGCGACTATCTCCATAAACGACCACTTTTCTGAGGCCCTAATTTTCCCCCGTATTTGACTAATGCTAAAAAACCTCTGGGAAAGACCATTGAAACCTCTCACAATGACCAGCAAGTCGTAAACTTCAGCATTAAAAAATATAGGAATTTTTGTCAGAGAAAACTTGAAAAGAGAGAGACAACAAAAGAAAAAACAATAGAACGTGGAGTTCATACACAGACCAGTTCTCATGTTGACCAAGGTGGAAAGAAACCAGAATAAGCTATTAAAATATATTCTCCTCTGGGTTCAAACGTGTTCCTTTCTTGCTCTCTCTGCTTTGAACCTCAAAAATGTCACAAAAAGGAGGGCATTGTTTTCGGACATTTGGGAAGCTAAGGAGGCACATGCAAATCTCAAGGCAAATCAAGCATTCGCCTTTCACCGAGGGAGGTTGAAAAGAATAGCACTTTGTTAAAAGGTTGTTTCTTGGAATTTCTTGGTTGCTTATGGGAGAGGGGGTTAGAACCGAGCATTCCTACTTCATCAGAGTGGACAAAATTTATTTTTCGTGCCTTTGAGTAGTTTAAGAACTGGTTTCAGTGACTGCATCGCAGTCAAAATTTTGAAAAAGCAAGTTCTAACACTCGAGAAACATGTAGAAGTCATGAACTTACACAAGAAAAGAAAATCAGAAAGGAAATTAGCGGTAAATAGATGTTTTTGTCTTTCAGGCACACAGAATCTGATGAGGAAAATGAAAGTGATAAAAATGCGGAGTTGAGGGATGCTGTACGACTAAAGCTGTCAGCACAATAAACTAACAGAAATAGATAATCTTATCTTGTACTAATAATGACATGTTAGTAATTTATTTTTGCAGCTGAAAACTAAACTAGAAACTAAAGTTGTTTTAGGAAAAACAAAGAATCTGAAGCAAAGGAATCTCTTCACATATTTTAAAGCTGTTAGTTTTTAAATAGAAAAATCATGTAAAAAGTATATTTTAAATTTAAAATTAAAAAAAGTTTCTTTATTTAAACATTTTTATCATAATGTTTTTGATTAATATACTGCAAGAAGAAGGTAAATAACAACTATGGTGCTATATTTGCATGTTGGAAAAGGACCTCTAAGAGCAACCAACCTCCATTAACGACCACTTTTTTCATGAACAGAGAGTGGTCACTCCAGTGAAGTTTCACTGCTGTATTATGACATTTTTATTTGTTACTAGGGGTCGGACCTTTTTTCGAAATAGAGCAAATAAAAATAGAATTAACTCCGAGGATCTAGAAGCAGCCCAACGTTAGATGATACGTAGTTGCATGAGAGAAAAAGTTTTAATAATCTAAATGCATTAAAAGGCTCAGAAAATTGAGTTACCATGAGAGTGATGTCTTAAGCATGCCTGCTACTGGTGCCGTTACCATATATAATCTCTTCACTAAATTATTACATAAATTATGGTGGATGAAAATCTTGAATTGGTTCTTTAAAAAAAAAAGTACTTACCTCATATTCAACATCTTGAAATACAACAGGAAATGTAAATGAAGCGTCTGTTAATTTATCCAAACTACAATGTACTAAAGTTTCATCCTATAATTTAGTCACAACCATAAGAATCAATTTAAAAAAGACACTCATTCAATTTTAGGCATAAATTTAAAACATCACAAGAGAAAAAATACATACCAAATCAAGAACTAATGTAAATTCTGGACTACTTCGTGTCTTTAATGGCAATGCTGGTCCTTGAGCTCTCATCTCTGAAGTAAGTGGTGGCAAATGTTTGATGAAAAAGTAGCTATGAACAAGTATATTAAATTTTACATGATTGTAACAGACTTGTTATTGTATGATTTTTAGTCCAACAAATTTAGCCATACAAAAGGTGTTACTTGGAAAATATAAGAACTCAAGGTTATGTTCACAGAAAGCTTTGTTATCTCTCCCCCACCCCCTTGACTTTTTGCTGTACGTTTCCCCCTATTTTGAAAAGAACTTAGCAATCTAGGAGAAAATGGATATCATTTCTAACTTAGACTTTTCCAGCATCGTTAAAATTCAGAGCAATTTATTTTTCTCCAGTGGCATTTAAGAAAATAGAGCCACAGAACTCTCTATCACCCACTCTCTTGGTGTTCTTCCCTTAGTTTTGGGTATCAAAAGACGGGTGAGAGAAGTCTAAATAAAAGTTGTGGGTAAAGATCTGAGGAGGGAAACATCTGCTTTTGGGGAATAATGAATAATGTGTATCAGTTTTGTTTCTGAGAGAGTAAAATAAAGGGATCTTAATTGCTTGACCTTGAGGATTGGGAGGGGGGGGGGAGTACAACCAGTCTGTGCTCAGTTGTTGTAATCAACTTTATTTGATGTCCCTCCCTTTTTTTCCTTGGCATTACAGGAAATCCAAAAGTAATAAACTGCTCTGATGCTCTAAAAACTGGCGCAGCCATGATGGGGAAAAAAGTAGGGGGAAATTTTCATGATTTGAAATATTCACCTACGAGTAGAATTCTTTCTCCACAAGATGTTAATGCCAAATCATAATCTATGATATTACTGTGTCTATTGATCTATTGTTGTTGTTCCAACAAATTTGTGTATTGAAACGAACCGATGATGATTGTCATGAATGCTTGAGTTTTGAGCTAGCCCTTGGCTTTTTTTTAATGAAATCGAATGAGAAAATGAAGAAGCCATCTTTGTGCAGTAGTTTAACTTCTTGGATACACATCCTGATTTTGAAATCGCACATTACATTGTTGATGGAGGGTTTCTTCTTCATCGGTCCTTTGCTCAAAGCACTTCAATCCTGTTAAATGGCTATGATGACTTGCATAATAATGTTAAAGCCATGGAACAACTTTGGTGATGCTACAAAGCAGCTTTAACAGATATTTTTGATGAAACGATGAGTGCAACCTTGAATCAAGGTAAATTTCTTAATAATGCAAGTGATAAAAATAGGTCAATCTCTTTTCTTAGCTTTTAAAAACAATATATTTCTCTGAAGCTAGCCGAAGATGATGCTGATATTCTCATTGTTGAAGTAGTGTTCACTATCGCACAATCGCCCCTACTCAGATGAAGATATTGATCTCTTAGTAATTCTAATTGCTAGAACTCCTCCCAACAAGGAGAAATTTTCTCTCAAGAAAAGAAAAGGTAAGATGGAACAGAAACTAGACTTATTAAACAGTTTAGGAGGTCCATTGAAAAAGTCTATCTTATTTCTTCAACCTTTTTCTGGCTGCAATGGAACATCTGCTATATTTCAGAAAGGAAAATCAGCAGTCATGAATTTGCTCGAAAAACAACCAGACTTGCAATATGTAATGCAAGTATTCTATGAAAAAAATGTTTCGCATATGCAGATGGCAGAAATGGAATAAAATGCTTTCTAGAGGACTTTATATGATGCCCCTACAAAAGATAATTCCTTAGATACCTGTTGGCATCTTTGCTTTACTAAATCAGTTAAAAAAATAAAGTGGTAAATTTAAGTTCACTACACCATACTTCAAGTGCAGCCCAACAACTCAATTTCATGTTTATTATCATGTACAGACATCGCTTGGTCACAACCTAAACCCTGAGGAATGGGGTTAGAAAATGAAAGACAGTATCAGACCTGCCAACCTTACAAGGAGAAAAAACAGGAGATAAGGCCAAAGTTTTAAGGGAGAAAAAAAAGCAGATTTTATATCATGTTGTTGGAAGAAAAAGTTGTATTATGCTATAGTGATGTAAAATACCCGGGTATTTATTTTTAGGGGTAAATACACAGGGTATATACCCGGGTAAATACCCAAAATAGGTATTTACCCGGGTATTTATTCCAAAAGTTACATTCAACTAAAATACTTTTCTGTATGTATTCCGCTTTGTATATATATAACCAACCATATACAAAACAGTAAATTTTTGCCCAAAAATTGTATTTTGATCACATATTTAAAGAATTATTGTGTGAAACAACTTAGCAATCTAATATGATATTCACATTAAAAGTGTTGGATATGCCTAATCAATGTTGATAGCCAAATTTCAGATATAAAAAGCCATTCTGCAAGCCTAACTGGTTACAAAAAAAAAAAAGCAAACGTCAATTTTTTAAGGTCCTAGTCTTTTATAACCCAGTAATATGTCCCTGCATGACATTAAAATGTAAAGAAATATTGCTCAATTTATTATTACTATTTATTTACCTATATCTTTTGCAGGAATTTCCTCCAAACTTAGTTCAAGAGTTATACAGTTGCTACAATAAGTTACATTTATAACTTAAAAATTGAAGATAGATGATGATTTATGCTGTGTAATCTGATCGTCATTCTAATATATTTTTAAATACAGTACCTTTGAATTTTACTTTCGTTACATTTACATCTAGGGTAACATCCCTTTTTCAGGGTCTCTATAATCTACAATACAAGAACAGATTCCAATTTCATAATGTTTGTATTTTGGTTAAACACTACTCTGCGAGCTGCATATTAAAACTAAGCTCTGGACTTATACGGATTTCCTTCTCTTGACTTTTATACTATACGTATGACTCACACTTAAGTGTCTTGCTACCTTCAACTCACTTTATTTTGGCTCAAGCGCATAAAAAACTTTATACCTTTTCTTAAATTGTTGCAAACTTTTGCTTTTTGTTTCTATCTTCAAACTTCAGATGAAACAGCGTACCTAGGTGTCACACTATTTCATCACCTTTCATATTTAGAATAAATAAATGAAAAATGAGGAGTGGAGGGTTATACACACTTATAAAGCTATGTTTACAGTGCAGTGTGTGGGAACTTGCGCAGTCAGTGATGTTGAAAGGATGAAAGTACATTCACGAAGTCAATGTTTAGTAGTGAATAACAAAGCTGAAACTTAGCACGACAATTCCTTTCCAAATATTTTCGGGTGTGAGAGCGAGAAATTTTCTTTAGCTCTAAAATTTGTTGCTCCCGAAAAACTCGCATTATAGTCATTTCGCGTTGTAGCGGGAGTCGACTGTATATACATATAATTATAATAAAAGTGAAAAATATTGAAAAGACCACACCAAAAGCCCATAGATGCACAACACAGCAAAGCCAAGTAAAGATAAAAAGTATACAAGCCAAATAATAAATTTTAAGCATTTTATACGAAAAATATTGATGAGAAAAAGGAAAATACAAGCAGCAATTTAATAGAAAAACTTGAAAGGTTGAATCCAGAGCTCATCAGCTGTGGAGGATTCAATAGATATGTCAAAAAACCATAAAATTTAATTACAAACTAAAAAGAGTGGTTTATGCAATACAGAGTAACATTGGGCTAAATGCACCACATGTTAAACTATAAACAAAAAATAAACAAGAATTATTGTTCCCTCATGCTTCCGTTTTTTTCTTTTCATTTTGGATATGACTAACCTAGATTGTAATTTTGAAATCATGAATTTCATCACTGAATTGCTTATACTTCTCCAATTATGACATTGAAAAGAAAGATTCCTTGGTTCACATGATATGTTTCTTTCATAATTTCATCAAGTCTTTCAATAAAAAATAATATAAACTGTGTAATACATATCTATCAGTTTTAACAATTATTTCACATTTAGATTTTTTTTAAAAAATCCCATTCACTTTTTGCATATTTTTGTAAAATATCCAGTTTTTGGGTATTTACCCAGGCCTTGGGTAAATACCCAAAAAATATTTACCTACCCGCTGGGTATTTACCCGATCCACATCACTTATGCAGAATCATTTCAAGTAAATAGACTAATTTAATACTGTCTCAGAATTGTAAAAATAAAGCATACAAGTGACATACAGTTTTTTCTAATTATTTTAGTTTTGTCTAAGTTAATATTTAACGGTACAGTAGAGTCCCGACTTACGCGAGGGATGCGTTCCAAGACTCCTCGCGTAAGTCGAAATTTCGCGTTGTGGAAAAAGGTACGTGTAAAAGTTTTTATAAACGTACCCAATTTTTTTAAACACTTGTAAACACCCCTTCAAACTGTTAAAAACTATTTCTCAACTATACATTACTGTTTATTACATATGGAACCGAATGTTTACTTGTATTTAAAAAAAAAGTTTTATTCATCACAAATTACTACTACGATGCACAAAATCAGTGATCAATGGGAAAGAAAGACATACCAGTTTACGGTACGTGCTTCAGTATATAGTAAGAAATGCAAATGCACTATACTTGTACTGTACAGTAGATCCAGTAATGATATTTATAATTTAAAAAAATTAAAGAGAATGGTGATTTATGCTGCGTAATCAAACAGTTATTCTAATATATTTTTAAGTACAGTTGCTTCACTAGTTCTTTTATAACGTTTCCAACTATAGCAACACCCCTCTTCCTGGTTTTTTTAATTAACAATACAAGAGCAGCTTCCATTTTCGTAATTTTTTGCATTTTACTAAGATACTACTCCATGAACTTTTATGGATTTCCTTTTCTTGACTTTTAATTGTTTGATTCATTCATACCTTACTGTTGTGCTACCTTCAACGCAATTTTTAATTTAGCTTCAGCTTTTCAAGAAGCTTTAGCTTTTCTTTAATTGTCGGAAAAACTTTCTCTTTTTCTTTCTGTCTTCAGAAACTTAAGATGAAACAGCGCTCTTAATGTCATTATATTTCATCATCTTTTGCATTTAGAATGAAAAAAATAAATGGAAAATGAGGAGTACGTAGTTATTTGGTGTAAGCGATGTTCACACTAGTACGGTGTAGGAACTTCCGCTCTCATCGATGCTAAAGGGTTTATTCACACAAAAAAAAAAAAGTTTTTTGTAGCTAATAACAAAGCTGTTACATACCACGATTCTCTTCCAAAAATTCTCACGTTGCGGGTGAAGAATTCGCGTTAGGTCTAAAATTCTTTACTGTGAAAAAAATCGCGTTATAGCCATTTCGCGTAAGTCGGATCGCGTTGTAGCAGGAGTGACTGTATTTTCAATTGAATCTAATTAAGATCTTAAAATTATTAACTAAGGTATCAACTCAGTAATTTTATCATAAGTTAAAGCCTAATTATGTATTCTGCAGCTCTTTTGGTTTTGACTGCAAAATTAATTTCATTGTATACAAACTAAGAAACAATAGTCAGAAACAAGTTTAAATGTTGTTTTGAAATACTTACGGATCAAATGTTGCTTCCCAGTCTTCTGCCACTTCAGCCTCTTCAGATGGTGTATAATTGGCATCATACAACAATGGAGTAGATATGGCATTGCAAATTAACTGTTCCTTTGTACTAGAATCTTCTTTGTCTCCATTAATAGGCTTTTCTAAAAGTATTATATACATTATACAGTACAACTTCAATTTAAGGATATCTGATTTAATGATTTTCACAATTTAATGATACATTTCACTAGTCTGGATTTAACTGCATTGTTCTTTGATTTAACAATAACTTTTTCCAGTCTCTTGACAATCGTTAAATTAAGGTTATACTGTGTGTATATATATATATATATATATATATATATATATATATATATATATATATATATATATATAATTCAAATACAATAAAGGAAACAAAAAACTGCTTTTGCATATAAACATATATTGCTGCCTCAGAGCAACACTCAGGAATAACACCAAAATATCCTACTGTTGCTCTGAGGCAAAGATGTAACTACTCAGTGGTATAACAGCCTATGGGGGCCAAGGCCCACTGTGTCCATCTCAGCTTTTGTGACTGAAGGCTCTCAGGTATATAATTATTGCAGGACACATGCCCACTAAAGATAATTTTCAGTGTCTCCTAGAAATAATTGCATTTATATTCATTTGGGTGAAGTTTTTTAGCAAATTAATGCACAAAAGCTGCCTACATTTAGTATAAAAAACTCAAATCAATTTAATCGAAAATTGAAATTTTAAGCTCGTTTTTGATTTAGGACAGATAAATCTTCCATCTTTGCCCATGTTTTATTTCATATTTAAAAAAATTTGTTTAGTTTTTAACAATTCAATACATAAAATATGAATACATAATAGCAATTAGAATTGATTTTCTTTTAGGTTTTGCCCAAAAAATAAAGCAAATTTGCTTCAGAATTAACACTATTAAAAAGAAAATAATGTTCAAATTTGATTAAAAATTTACAAATCATTGTGGTGATGTGGAAAGAACACATTCATGGTTTTTTAGAAAAAAAGTAAACGTATAGAAGAGTTTACAGGGGAAATTAAAAACAAAACTGAAATTTAAAAAAAAAACTAAAAAAGGGTCCCGATTCTGAAAAAAAAAAAGACTGCTAGGCAAAAAAACGGACCACCAAACAATACATTTTAAAGGATTTTTAGTAATGGCAAAAATAAAAACTAAGATTCAATTATATAATTCTGCAACCTGTTTATGTATTTTTAATTTTAAATAGCATCGATATTATGCAGTAACATTGCATGCACAAAAAGGCATAAAAAAATGCACACCTGTTATTGCTGTTATATTTTCGTAAATAAAATTCACATCTTTTCCTTTATCTTCAAAATTAAACATAGGAATTTCTTCTTCTGTGACATTATCTAAAAAAAATATATATATATGAGTCTTGATTTTTCATATGCAAATCATACAGTATTTAACATTTTATGCTCAATTACTGTGAAGTTTATAATACATATAAATGCATGATTGAGCAACAATGGTTTGGGCTACAAAGAGGTAAGGGCACCAAATGGTCTCAATATAAATGTACATATCTAATAATTAATTGATGTATAATTTTTATCTGACTACACTAATCACATGCATTTGATAGCACAAAGTCTTCCACAGAAATACATTCAGTGTTTGCTTTCCACTATCTGTAACCTGGGTTCCAGGGACCCATTAATGAAAGAAATTTGGGTCCTTTGGTGGGAAAACATTTGAACAGAAAATCTTAACAATTTAAATGAATAAAACAATCTTTATAATTTTTGTTTACATGAAAAAATAAGCTTCCCGTAAAGTGGTTAAAAACATAATGAAATACACTTGGCTACTTTTTATCCCTTATCTTTTCTGGTTATAATTGTTAAGTTATTTTCAAATAATATACTTAAAAATAATATATTTTTCTAGTTACAGTAAGTTTATAACACTTAAAAGTGACCCGAGTATGATTCTACCATGAAACACCAAACAAGTACCTCTGATTCATTTAACACTCCCCTTTTCCTTTGTTTTCCAGGAATTCTTTTTCGGTGAAAATACCGCCCCAAGAAATAGAAGAAAAAAAAAAATTGCTTACGCTGAAACGAACCCAATACAAAAAGAAATTTTTCATCACAAAAATGAACCATTCTCTGATAAGAGTATGAATTTGCAATCTTAAATTGATTCATTGGATTTTGACTCTTTAGATCTGTTTTGGCTTTCATGCTATTGTTAAAATAACTCAGTTTTAAAATGGCGTGATACACTAATGTGCCTTTTACAAGTTCAAATTAATATAGCCAATCAGAAAGGGATGAATTACAAGAAAGAGTATAAGAAAATAATTGCTTAGTATCAAATTCAAGAATTCATTTGAAATTTAACAAGAAAAGTGCGTGAAGAACAGAACTTTGTATTTGGCACAATCCAGAAAATATTTGGCATTCCTTCTCTCATCCGTTAATTGGAGATTCAAAATATTGATTTTTATAAGAAAGTCTGGTTACAAGTATGCAAAAGAGATAGGCTTTTACTGTACAGTTGCCTTGTACTCATCCTGAAGGGTGCATTGAAACCACTTTTTTTTAATATTTACTAGAGATGCACAGAATACCATATTTTGCCGAATACCAAACATTCAGTACAAATTCAAACTCAATATTCGGTGGTCCAAAAGAAAAAATAAATTAACATAGTAAATATACTTATTTGTTTTATGTTTGGCTGAAATTCCGCATAAATAGATTAAAAAAAATTCCTCAGAGATAATGTGATAACTGATAATCATAGTAAAAGATTCTATATCAAAAATAAAGAACCTAGCATTTACCTTACATACAAGTACAAACAAAGTTGCTCAAAATATCAGTACAAACTATTGAAATGGTTTTCTGCTAGGTTAATCGCTTCGGTAACTGATAAATAATTGTATCATCATAACACTAGAATTAGGGGAGGGGTCATTTTGACCCCAAGCACACTTGTTTTGCTAACTGCTCTTTGGTACTTTCATAAAAAGCTTAAAAATTTCTTGACTTTTCCTAAATCACCTTGCTGTGTAATAATATAAGGATTTTTAAAAATTTTAAACCCGAACTTGAGGATTATACCTAGAAGCATGGGAAGGTGTTATTTTGCCCCTTTAAGAAAAAAAGAAATCTAAATACATTTACTGGTGCAGAAACAGAGCAGAAACTCAAAAATGACTCTTGGAACATATCACAGCAAGAAATATAAGCATTTATAATCTTTTTGTACACAAAAGGGAGCGTTAGTTACTAGTTTCTGAAATGTAACTGAAACAGAGCTGGTTAATTTTAAACTTTTTTTAAATACTTCATCAGGGGTCTGTCCAGGATTTTTCACAGGGTCTGTTTTTTGTGAAAAATCAAATAATTTTGTGAAAAAAGAATTAATTTTGTAAAAAATCAAAAAATTTCGCAAAAAAAAAAAAAAAATTGTTAAAACGAAATTTTAGAATTTAGAGATGGCACAAACTGCATCAATTAAACTTAAAGTTGAGTGTTTTCCTCTTCTATGGTGAGAAAATCATTCTGGATTTTTTCTCTGATATTTGGCGGGGGGGGGGGGGGGGGGGGGGGCATCGCTCTTTCAAGTATCAATATTTATCTACCATTCTGCATTATGTTAAATTATACTAGATATGTTTCTGTACAATATTTAAAATAATTGTAACAAAAATATAAATAAATAAAACAAAATTCAGAATAGGGTTCATCATTCAACTTTTTGACCCAAGACACTCTTAAAAAGCACAGAATTTCGTTTAAAACTTATAAATTCCGTGATTTTAACAAAAATAAAAAGATATTTCAATTGTTTACCTCTTAACAAAGTGTAATAATCATCAAAAATTCGAAAAATCGGATTCCTATAGCGGATGCAAAGAGATCGCAATTCTCAAAGTGAAGGCATCAAAAGTATAAAAACGGCTTGTAAAAGAAATATTTTTGATAAAATTATTTTAAAATTGCATTTTAGAGTCCTATGATAACATATCATTAATATCTGTTCACACAGTTGACCCCCCCCCCCCTCCCAAAAATAATAATAATAATAAAATAAAATAAACCATCTATTCAGCATTTTAATTTTTGACTCATAACAGAAAATGGAATTTTGCTTTAAAAACTTGAAATGAGAGTTCTAACAGAAATAAAGAGAATTTTCATTTATTTGAATCCTAATAAAGCGAAGTTAGCTTGAAAAAAGAAGAAAATATGATTCTCATATCGGAAAGTTAATCATCCTTGTTAGCATCGAAAAATCAAAATCCATATCATTTTCTCCCAAAATAACAATTAAACATCGCACCGCACCGTAAAAACGCAAATATTGACAAGCCGACAAAATGATGAGAATATTTTCTATTCAAGTCATTATAAAGGTTCAACGCCAGATGCTAAGTGGTGCTAGTTTTGAAGTTGGTAACCCTATCTAAAGTGATCATATTTTTTCCTCACCCTTACTATCCCTTGGCAGTTCTAAGTTCATTTCGCAGATATATATTATTATTGTTTATTAAATCATGAGCGGGGGGGGGGGGGGGAGTGCTTACCAATGCCTTTTCAGAAAAGTTTACAACACCGCTGCTAATTAGCTGTGATAAAACAAACAACCATTATATTTATTTGGCAGTAGCAATTATTTATCGCTTGCAGGAGCATCGCAAGAGTGCCGATTTTTTCTCTTTTTTTTTTTTTTTTCAAAATTAGCCAATTTTGTATAAGCTGATCCCTCTAATTTGACTTAAAAAAAGGTTCCAAAAATGATCGGTTTATACACAGAAATATGCATTATTTTGCTTTCAAATTTGCTCTTTCAATAAACAATTTGTGACAGATCTGATCTTGTTTATCAGAATTTTGTGAAGGGTCCGTTTTGTTTGATCGGGATTTTGTGAAAGGTCCGTTTTGTTTGATCGGGATTTTGTGAAAGGTCCGTTAACGGACCCAAATATCCTCTGGCCAGACCCCTGTTCATTACATGTAATTAAATTCTCTATCTTCTTTATCTTTGTATTTGATATAAATAGGTTCATTTTTAACAAATTTTCACAATTAAATTACATTATGCAGGGGTACTATGCAGATTTCTTTTCAGAGGGTTAAAATGATCCCAGCTGTTATTCTAGGTATACGAAGACCATCGTAATTCTAGTGTTAAAAAAATGATGAATGAAATTCATTGCAAAGGATTATTAAACTTTGATTACAATGATTAATTTTAATTAGGTTGTTTTTAAACCTAAGCTAATATTCCATATGGTGTAAAACTTTAGAAATTAAAGTACTGCAAAATTTAATATCCAAGTGTTTTACTTTTTCTTTGTTGTGTATTTTATGAATATAAAAAGAAAGCAAATAATAAATTGACTTTATATATTTATTACTACTTAACATGAGGTTTTTCTTTTTCTGGTTACTGTGTCATGTCAAATGTAATGTGTCATAAGATCCAACAGAAATTCAAAAGCAACAAAATTTAAATTCAACATATGAGTGCTTTCTTTTGTATTAAAATTACATTTAATGAGGTAAAATTAATAAGTAACGATTTGAATTAACTTTGTACTGTGGTACTATATTGTAACTTTTATGCAGCATATAAAAAATTGTCCATTTACCAATTATTGAACATTAAATTTGTTTACTATTCGGTTGCTGAATACTGAAGTATTTGGCTGAACCGAATATTCGGTTCACCTACCGAATACAGTCGAGTCCCAACTTACGGGAGGGATGCGTTCCAAGATCCCTCGCGTAAGTAGAAATTTCACATTGTGGAAAAGGGTATGTGTAAAAACTTTTATAAACATAACCAATCATTTTAGACACTTATAAACAATACCTTAAACTGTTAAGAGGGTAGTTTTATGGTGCAATTTTTATTTATTCATTTTTTTATAAAGTAAATGTTAGAAGTAATTTTTACTGCTACAAACGCTGCATGATCATAAAAGAGTGTCCAAAATAAAGTGCTTGAAAACATCGCAACTAAAAATCATGCATAACTCAACCATAATATCAAGTACCAAATACACTCAGAAAATTATTTAAAGGAAAGAATTGACAGAGAACTTACCATGTCTACTTGAATATAGGTTGATTGTCCTACTTTTAGAGAAAAAGATTAGGAAAGAAACCGAACCCACATTCAAATTAATCCCTGGTTTTAGAGAAAAATGGGGAGCTTCTTTTGCCACATTTTCCCCTCCAAAAATATTTTTATTTTCCCTCCAAAAATATTTTAGAAAGCAGGAAAATTAAATCTTGATTTTACTTTTACAAGTTTTTAACTGTCGATTTTATTCAGTAAAATATAGGCTTCTAATTTTTTGCTTCCTTATTCCATTCTTTTTTCAAAAACAAGTTTCATTTTACTTGGAATCAGCAATAGGTACACCACTTCTCGCGTTTTTCATACAGTCGGCTTTTACTGCAGTTTAGGTTTTTAATTATAGGCTAGAGAATATATAATTAATCAGAACGTGTCAATACATTTCACAATTGTTTAGATGAAAGAGTAGGACTCTAAGCTGCCATATTAAAAGATTATCACCTCATCATATCCATCCACTTATAATTCATCATCAACTCAAAAAAAAAAAAAAAATCTAGGGCATAGTCCCACTGTAAAGTGTACGCAATTTTCCTAATTTGTGTACACTTTATGCAATCTCACACCTTATTTCAAACCCTGTGATATTTTGCAGAGCTTAACACTTACCTTCTAAAAGCCTGTATATAGGTGAAAAAATGTAGACTCCACCAGCATCAGCAATATCACACTTTGATGAATCTATAATATTATTAATAGCAACCATCTCAATAATAATTTATTAAGTACATAAAAATGTACAATATAATATAACTTACTAGCAAAAACTACATTATGAAATGTCAGCAAAAAATCCTAACATCTTAAACTTCATCAGATTTTTTATTTATATATCATTGAATTAAAAAAAAAAGAATGAAATCTTGAATTTTTAATGTGTTATTACAAAAAGTTATAACAAAAACATTTAATAAATAGGAACAACTAATTTAATCACAGAAATTCACAGCATGAGAAATATATTTCATAGAATAATGTGCTAGTGCGTTTGGGCCTGGTTTTAAGAAAAGTAATGTAAAAATTTTCAAATTATTGCCTTTCTCTGTAGTTACTACACATCATGCTTGAATTTTGAAACTCTAGTCTATGAACATTTACCATTTTAGAAATAGTAATTCGTCCTGAAAAAGCTTTCATAGAAACAATGCGATTTGCACTAGTTTAACAAAATTTAAAAGAAAAACTTTTTTACAAAATCAATAAAAATGTTTAAAAAAAGTAGCTTTTTTTGAAAAGATTTCCAGCAATAGGGACTGAAAGTATGAAGAAAGAAGATAATTCCTCTCCATTTTATTGTACTTTTACACTCCTCCACCACTGCATTCCTGCAAAGAAACAAAATGTTTCAAAACTCATCAATAAGCCCTTGTGCCTTTTCTGAATTATTTTTTCCTTCCTCTAATGGCTTTTTGTGGACTTTTTTGACAATAGATACTTTTGTTCTCTGAAGCAGAACACTTTGACGTTTTGCAACGTGAAACTATTTGACCAGACCAAGATAATATAGACGAACACAGGAACGTCGTTTGCAGAAAAATTTAAATTTTTCTTAAAACAAATTTTTTTTTTTTTTTTTGGATGAGCAACACATGTTGATCTCCAATTAATAATATTTTAAAGGAGTAAATATAGCTGAAAAAACATTCGGTTTGCTTAGTAGTATTCTACTCACTTTCAACTTTACATTTTCTCTGTCAGCAGTGAGGTAAGACTCGAGAAAAGTACAGCGTTTTTAGGCAGCAAATTTTTAAGCACTGATTTGAGTTTGCAGACAGTTTTAAATTTTATCTAGGTCTGCATTTGACCAAAATTGTTCTGCAAGATAAATTCATACATTATAAATTTACCTTCAGAATGTTAATTAATACAACAATTAACAAAAAACATAACTGTACCTTTTTAAAAAACTGATCTTAAAATCAAAATTGTTTTATACTGGACTGAACATTTTGTTTATTTGTTGTTAAGTACTCAGTCTTACTGCAGAAAAAAGCATAAATTTAAATTTCAGGCATACATTCCTGACTGAAAATGCAAAGCCCTGTACTATGTTCATTCTCAACACCTAAAAGTGCAGTCTCTGTTCCTCGAAACATCGAAGAGTTCTGAGCACTTTGATACCGTCATGGGTGCAAGTTTGGTGATGTGTTCAAGACGGAAAATATTTTTAGGAATTTACATTTTCTGAATAGTGTTGCCTTGAACAAATCGAGAGGCAACAAAATCAAAATTTTCCAATGGGCATTGTAAAAGAATAACCATGCTAGTTCTTAACACAAGGTCCACTTAAAGCATTTGGCACCTTGCCAAATGTGATAAAATCATAAAATTCAGTAAAAGTATTCACAAACAGAAAATTATCTGCAATTTTCAGATAAAAAGAAATCAATCCATCTTCAAAATTAGCTTGAAAGATTATTGAAAAAAGACAAAAAATACTCCACAGCCAAATTGGGAATTTATTTTGAGTTGTTGCCCTCCGTTAGAAATGCCGGTAGTAGAATGAAAATGAAACGTCTTATGTTTATTTTTCCAATTAACTGAATGCTCCATTTTAAAAGTAAGTGTTTGCATTGTATATTTGTACCGAAATACATATTGAAACTTAAAAAACAAATGCTTAACGTTGATGGAATATATACTGCAACTTAAAAATCAAATACTTAACATTGATAGATGAGAAACTATAACTTATAGATTTATAATAACTTTTAGTGTGTGGGTCACTCAGAAAAATCAGGAATTTGTGTTTCTGGTTTTTATTATAAAGAATAAAAATTTAGAAAATAATTCAAGTAAATAAAACACTTTAATACAACTGATGGAATATAATGAAGTTGCTAAATGAGAAAAAAAATATTTTTTATTTCTTGCTTAAATTTTGGCCACAGAATGTGATATATCACATTCGTGGACTGTAACCACTTATCTTTTTTTGTTCCCATGTTTTATAATTCATGCACCAAATAAGAAATTAGCTATTTAAGCTATATTTTTAATAAATACATATTTAGTAGACACTTCTCAAAAATTTAAAGTTAAACTTAATTTTAAGGTTTAATTAATTGCAAGTTTAATGCTTGTAACCAGAGAAATAAGTCACATCTGTGGACAGAAAAGAAAGTGCTAATAAATTCTTCCAGGTTGTGGCACCAAACTGTATTGGTTGAAGGATCAACTCTCAAGAAGTCATTTTGTTTAGTGGGACAGAAACAGGAGCTAGCTTTGAGATTTCTGTGACTAAGTTTTTGTCCTTGATTTATAAAAAGTAAAGATCAACTCATCACATCTGTGGTTCATACAGATTTAAATTAACCAGTTAAGAAAAAAATAATTGAATGAATTGATAACATTAAATGTAAAATATTTGCTTTTCAACTTTTAAGTCAAAACTTCAAAAACACATGTTCTTAAATGTAGAAAATGGTTGTTTTTATTACATCCGTGGACATCACATCTGTGGACAGTTTGTCCATGGATGTGGAACTAACAAAATAATTTAAAAAACTTAAAATATCTGCTTGCTTGATCTGAACCACTATAATAGCATTATTACTTTAGGATAGATCTAACTTAATCTTAAATATGTATTTAACATATTAGGAGGAGGATATATATATTTTTTAAATCAGCAGCAAAATTCTTGCTTTTTCTGAGAATGACCCGTATAAGAATGGTAAGACCAGATCACTGTAGCATTGTAGAAAATTTTTTTAACTATGAAACAAGCAAACACATATAACCTCAACAAATGCAGCTCTGTTACAGGTCACAAAACAAAGCATCAACTCCCAGACAACAAGTTGCAACATGTCAGATGCCATGCGTAAAAAAAATATGTAACACAATATTAGTACAGCCCTATTGACCCAATTGGTGATAGGAAAGGGGAATGTCCCAGGGTTGCCATGCAATTCTGGGGAAAAGACTCCGTGTTTTCCCTGTATATGCAGCATTACAAACCAGTGAACCCCATTTTCATTGGAAGTAAAATCTGTATTCTTACACACTAAATACAATTTTACTCTAAAACTAGTGAACCGAATTTGAGAAAACTACTAATTCAAGTAAAAAAGCAGTCCTTCCTACAAAGCTCTACTTTTTCTATTTTACATTACAATTTTAACTTTCAGAAGAATAAGGTCAATCCTGCAACGTTGAGTTTGGAACGGGATTGGCACCCTAATTAAGACTTTATACAAATGGGAATGTTTTAAAGTCAAGAAGAAAATAAAACTTGTTTTAGAATGCTTCTAAATTATTTCATTTTCAAAAAGTTATTAATTACCTGTTACTATGGTTTTTTCAATTTGATCCAACTTAATGTTTTTAAACACTATCTCTGCATTTCCTCTCCTCTTTGAAATTTTCATTGGTCTTGGCTTTTTTTCTGCTACCTAAAAAAAGTTACTTAATATTTCAATATACTATATGATACCAAAAAAAAATCTTAATATTATTGATAGTTCAAAAAAGGATAATTACCTTAGAATTATTTTTCTTGCTGTATTTGTTAGAACAGCTTCTTGTTAAACGGCTTGTTAATAGGAGAGACTGAAAAACAATTTAAAGATGTACATCAGCATATTTTGTAACAACAATTGAGAATTTCTCAAAAATCGTAGAAAAAATTACCAAACTTAAACTGCCAATCAGTCTAATATCCTTTCTCTAGAACAAGAAAAAGCTCCTTAAATGTTTATGATCTATTAAACATTTAAGGAGCTTGCTAAAAATAAGCCACTTGAATAATTAGGTTTTATCATCACACTAAAGGATGCGCCATCCTGCTTGCTCACTTTGCTTGCCACAAACCGGTCTTTAGTGGGTTGGTGTACAACTTAGGAGCTTTGCCCTCTCCATGCTACTTAACTCTTTAAGTTAGCAATACAATATTAATTAGAATTTAACTAATCGAGGGTGAAATGAGCGTCTAGTAAAATTTTGAAGTAATCGGTACTTTATTTGGTTATGAAAGGAGATTCAGAACACTACTAAGACAACTAATTTCAGCTCCATTTATAACTCAAAGGAATGGATTTAAATGTATAATATTTAGGTGCAAAAAAAAAGCTTAGTATTTTTAATGGTTTTTGCAAAAAGTTTTACATGATTTTTTAACAAAAAAATTTTTCTTATATCATAGATTAAGGAACAATGAAATGTTAGGGTAGACCAACCAGTGAATGAACAGTTAAGCACAATTTCATTTCTCAAAAATCCTAATAATTTTATATTCCATACTATACAGATCGTGATAGTTAAAACATTTTAATTGATTTATGTAAATATCTCTAAAAAATCGCAGAAACTTAAATGGTATTGCTTCCGGTGTTTTTTAGGTGTTTAAAGAAAAAATGGCACAACGACCCAGTGAATGAACACCTCGAACCAGTAAATGAACACTAATTGGTCCAGTGAATGAACATGATAAATTTTGATTCAAAAAGAAACTAAGTTTCTTTGAGATCTATCTATCAATATAACTATCTATATCTATTTATCTATCTATCTATTTATATAACTATGTATATATATCTATCTACATCTATCTTTTTATATCTCTATCCCAATATACCTTTTTATCTATTTTTCTATCTATATATCTCTATCTCCATGTCTATTTATATATCTTATCTATATATCTATCTACTTATCTATTTTTCTATCTACTTATTTATTTATCTAGCTACTTATCTATCTGTCTATATATGTACTTATATCTATCTATATTTGTACTTTATCCATACATCTATCTACTTATATACATTCTATCTACCTATCTACCTATTTATATGTATGTACATCTAAATATCTACCAATTTATTATCCTAATCAATCTATTTATCTATCTATCTAATTATCTCCTTATCAATATATCTACCTATCTATATCTATCCACCTATCTATATCTTATCAGTCTATCTACCTGTCTATATATCTACTATCTATCTCTATATTAGTCTCTCTATCTACCTATTTATCTATTAATCACTACGGTTCTAGGAAAAATCGTCCCCAGCAAAACGTCCCCGGAAATAACGTCCCCGGAAGAAAAGTCCCTGGAAGTAACGTCCCCCATGAAAAAACCTCCCGTATAAACAAAATTGAGATGCTAAGATTTTTTATCATTTTATGCAATTTATTAAAACTTTAGCAGCATTTTGGTTGAATACTTTGAATTAGGAAAGGGTTTTACTGGTGCCATCTATTAAGTAACTAGTTAACAAGAGACATACATCATTGCCTTTGTGAATTGCTTCAACTCCCTACAATAGTACGGCTCTAGTTAACCAGCTAGCTAATAGATGGGGTCACTAAAATATTTTTAATTTCATTTGTAGTTTTTTTGGCGCTTTAAGTTAAAAACTGAATTTCGAATTTTTTACGGGAGATTTTTTCTCTGTTTTCTCTTATCGCTAAAAGTTAATTTAAGGTTTCAATATTTTAATGCTTTGGCGCGTCCCTGCTATAGAAACTGTGCAGAGGAAAATAAGAAGCTGACGTTACGTGCTCATGCGCTTTTTTGAAAACTATATTTTTCCCACCAAAAGAAGACTAGTGAGAGGGCTCTTCGTTGCATTTGACGACAGACGTTCTTTGCTGTATTATACCTCGTCTTGCATTGGAAAATATTTGTGGATATGCGAAATGCCTTTGACGTTTGCAAAATCAAATAAAGGTAGAAATGTTTTGCACGATAGGGATTCTTATGCTCAAGAAATTTCTACATTTAAAAGTGCCTACGAGCTTACGAAAACTGCACGGTGTAATCTATTTTAGATAACCTATTTAGAAAAATGCCACTGTTGTAAAATAACAATTCATTTGTTTTCTCACTTTACTTTATTTTTTCAATGTGATAGAGTTAAATTAGATTTTCAAAACGAGTTTGGTGTTTGAAATTTGCTAAATAACGTCAAAGCAAAATAATTGTGTTGTCATCGTGAACGGGGAATTTGAAATATTCAGAAAATCATGCATTTTAACAGTTTCAGAAATTTTACAATTTCAATATTGTTTTTAGTTTAAAAAGAAAAAAGAATGATCTTTTAAATCGCAGGAAATAGTCGCCAAAACTAAAACTAACTTGCTAACACTTAAATAAACGTTTCCAAAATGCATTAAACTTCTCAGAGGTTAAAATTACTGCTAGAAAATAAGAAAATAGTGAATAAAAATGTATTCCTCTTTATTAAACTGATTGAACTTATTATTTAACAAAAATAATTATAAACCTCATAGCGAAACAATCGGTTCGAATAAGAAAAACTACTAGGCATTTAAGTAAAATGCAATATTAATAAAATGCTTACGTGTGAAATGTGACAGTTCCTCCCTTGACACGTACAGCAGTAGCGTGCCATCTCACACTTGTTATTTTGAATTAGAAATTCAACTGAACCAAAGTTTGGCAAACATGATTTCGTAGAAATCAATAACATGGAAGACGTCGTCTGCTACGAAAGCCGTAAGTAATATGATTTGGTTTGTGAGCAAAGAAAAGATTGTCCTTGCTCGGTCTACTCTTATTACAGTGTGCAGCAAAAAAAAAAAAAAAACTTTCAAAATGCTTCTGACATAATTCTTGCTGATTATTATGTTAAATGACCCACCCAATTCAAATTTAGCCACTAATTTCCTCAATCAAGTGCCACCTTTTGATAATGGTAGCCCCCATTTTTTTCGTTTTTCGAAAGTTTCATCTTTATTATTTTTATATAGAGGGGAGGAGAATATTATATCAGCCATTAACTCTCTTCTAGGGTCTAGAGAGGTACACTGTTCAAAACATGAGCATTTGGAGCAAGTTCGGAGACTCATGGGGGTATTCCGCCTTGAAATATTTTTTTTAAATCATCAAACCAGTTTTTTTTTTTTTGCTTTTTATGGGAACGTTTTTACATTTTTTAACTTAATTTTTGGCACTAAAAGAGTATAGGGCTCGTGTCTATGAGCCCCATGTCCAAAAAAATGTTCATTGTAAAAAAATAAATAAACAAGCATATTGAAAGCATCTTGTTTTGCATAGTCAGAGTCACATCGTAAATCTCTAATAAGGAACCTGTTTTTCACTATATCACGGAGTGATAAACAATGGAGCTAATGCATCCCCAGAAATAGCAATGTAGAGTAAGTCGGGCAATCACGTTCCATCTAAGCAGAAACCTTAATTAAAAAAAAATATGATAACAAAAAATGAAATATATTGCCTCTTGTCTCTCTTAAGGGGGGGGGGTAGCATTTTGCAGTTTCAAAAAAGGGATTTTTTTTTCTTTTTTGCTGCGTCTTGTAGGTAAACATTTCAAAAATATATTCACAACATTTCAAGTCGTTTCGAGCAAAATTTTTTAAGTTATCAAGTATTCGGTCTCCGCTCCTTCAAACTGTAGCTCCGACAGATGCCGAAGAATGCAGCAGTTCTGACTGCTGCGGACGCTCAGAATGTCAGTACTGCCTGCGTAGGGTTAACTAAATATAGTATAAATTAATAATGAAAAAATAATAGGCTGAGGAGATTGAAGTTGATCTGTACTCCATGGAGCTGAAATTGCTGCTTTTTAGTTTCTAAAGCTTTGAACGCGTTTTTTTTCTCAAAACCACTTTTTCAAAGTCTGTGTTTACTCCCATTTAAAAAGAACTCACCGATTCATTTCAAATTTAGTACACACATTCTGCATATAAAAAACCTCCCCTCTACGTTGAGTTTGAGATTTTTTTTATTGGTTTTTTACAAACAAAATAGCGGAATTTTTCGTGAAAAATAGCATTTTTAACTTCAAATGGCCGCCAAACATTTTAAAGCCAAACAAAAAAAGATCAGAGAACGTAGGGGGGGGGGGGGAGGATTAATTAATACTTTGACTGAATTCAAATAGAATTTGATTTCAGATAAATGTCAGCTGAGAAACACAGTAAACACCGCAAATCATCTTTCTCCAAAGGTGCTCGGGGAAAAGCTCTGTCACCGGCTTGTCTGCGGATATTTTTTGATCCAAAATTTATAAAATATTCTTAAAACCAGACATGATAATGCACAATAAATAAGGTTTTAACAAATTTTATTTCCTACACGTTAATATTTTTACGTTACTTTTGTAAGAAGAAAAACTTTGAGCAAGGAATAAAAATTTGAGCAATTCCTTGCTTTGGCTAGGACGTTTTTAAAAAGACTTTTTTTTTAAAATCTAGTTGTTAAAATACTCACAAATTAATCCAACATTAATTTTACAAGTCAATGTTATAAATCTGTACCTCAAAGCCCGACTAATGTAATTCACACAATCGCTACTTTACAGGAGATGGGAAAATCATTTGTCTGAAACATGCAAAGTGTAGGACGCACGCTCTTTTAACATTGGTCAGTAATTACAGAGGCTTAACGTTACCATGTGACTGAGATTCTACATACAATGCATTAATAAACAGAAAATCGCAATATTTGAACTTACAACGGTCTGGCTCTGAGACACAGAAATGATTAATTATATTTAGACTTCCTTGGTCATCTGTAATCAAATTTTACGGGATGTGAAAAAACCGACCGGCACTGTCCAGAGCAAACCGGGACGTCTGGCAAGCCTATTTATATGTAATAATGTTTGTAACAAATAATTATTGTAGAAATCAAAGAAAGATAGCTATTGTGATTTTTAACATATATTTCGACATTTTCAAAATTATTTTACTTAATTATTGATTTTTCAACTTATTATGCATTTGTGGTAAACACGAGTCATACGAAATCAAATTTATCGAGTTCCAAAAAAGTGTCATTAGTACAATTAGCTACTGATAAGACAAACTTAAATACAACTTTTTAGAAAAAAAATTAAATAATGCACTTTCATAAAAGATTAACCGCAAACAGCATCACTACAGAGACAAGCCATATAAAATTAAAAATTAAAAAAAAAAAAAAAAAACTCAGATTCAGTCGGAACTGTAGAATCAAGAGGGAAAATTGAAAATCCATTTATTATACTATTAAAAATCAATTTCAATTATTTTATTTGCTAACAAATAGAAACTGGCAACAGATAAAAATTTTAAATCATTGCGTTTAATTCATAGACTAATAATAAGAGTAGACCAAGCTTTCCCAGACTTGCTGATGAAAAAATTGGTTCATGGATACATCATGTGACAGGTGGGAGGCTTGGCGAAAACTTTGGCAGCATGGTTGCTAGATGGCAACATTATCTATAGTTTGGCACTAGACTAGTATTTTAAGACGTAATGTGTTTTCATTACAATTTTTTTTCCAGGTGCAGAGATTGAACTGTTTTTCTTTTAGTTATGCATAACTTTGACATTAGTAATTAGTTTTTGATCACAGTTTTCAGTAACTTTTATTTCATTCGGAACTGCTACGTCAGCGTTGGCGTAAACGGAATGGCGTAAACGTTTTGCGTAAACGCAAAAATGTACTAATCGGTATCTTAAATTGAAATTGTAGGTAAAAAATCTGACCGTTTGCCGATTCTTTTTCGGCGCTTGCATCTTTAATTGCTCAGAGAGTTATTGAAATTGACAAAAGGAAGCGCATAATACTATCTAAACGAAAAACTCATTATATTAACAAAATATTTACAACATAGAATAACAAATTTACAAATCAGACTCTATAAAAGATCATTCTTCCGTGTTCCATCAATTCTATTTATTTTATTTCTCGCAGGCGTTGATCGTCTGCTACGATCAACGCCCGCTGTTGCTAGGATATCCACCAGTCACATGGTTTGGTTTATGAGCAGCAAAAGTGTTGCCATAGCTCAGTCTATTCTTATTATTAGTCTATGGTTTAATTCCCTTGTCGGCCAACAATGAATTTGGTGATCAATTGCGTGAATAAAGGCTTTGCCATTACTAAAATCTGCTTTAAAAAATGCTGTAGGTCGAATTCTATGTAACTTGGAAGTTCCAAACACATTCCATCAGACGCAAAAAAATTTTTTTTTTATTTTGGAATGAAATTTAAAAATTTTTAAATATGTTTTCCCTGAAAAAATTAACGAAAAAACTTTCAGAGATTTTTAATTAAAATCTTTGTTAATTAATGTCATCCAAAGACGCAAACCTAGCTAAAAACACTCTCGATCACTCTCCTTTCGAACATTTTTTTTTCTTCAAAATCGGTCCATCCGTTAAGGCCAGGGACTGATTTACGGTGGGGCATTCGGAATCCGGGCCCGGGGCACCAAAGGAAAGGGAGCACCAAATTTCTGTCATCATTTTTTTTTTTTTCGAGCAAAAAGGCAGAGTGCAAAAAGACAGAAAAAAACTCCAAAACGGTTTTATGATGGACAATGTGAAGAAGTCATATTAGACTCTAAACAAAGTTTCAAAGTTTCCTGTTTTTATGTAATCTGTGATAACTTCATTACAAAACTAAAATTCAGGACCTCAGCCTATGATGGCATATTAAAGAAATTTTCTTGCTTGTTTGAATGCGACAAGCAAAATATTCGAGAAAGTGCAAAAGATCTTTAAAAATCTTAATCCTGTGATTTGGAGGAATCTTTTCCTGATGAATTTATTCATATTAGTTCAATCATTGGAAAAGAAAGTTTAATCACCGAAAAGTTAAAAAAAATCCATAAACTAGGTAAATGGATAATTTTGTCAATGTAGATACAGCCCTGAAATTGTTTTTGACTTTGCCAATCTCCAATTGTAGTGGATATTGGCAAAGTCTATTGTTCCTTTTGAAGTGAACTAAGTGTCCTTTGAGTATTCTCATTTCTAATAGTAAATTATCTACATTAGCTCTATTATCAATAGAAGGGAGTTTGACCGTAAAACTTAGTTATAAGGACATTATAGAAGAATTTACTACAAGAAAACAAAGGAGAAAACAAAGGAACGCAGAAAGCACATTATGATTTACCTTAACCATCATAGTTTCTCCATCTGCGACTGTAAAAAAAATTTCTTACCTGAAAATCAGGAATTTATTTTAGAGTTTTCTTTCTATCAAAATAATATCCAAAAATTACCTTCATATCTTTCTTTTTTTGGGGGGGAGGGGGCACCATATTTGTCAGTACCCCAGGGCACCCAAGTGTGTAAATCGGTCCCTGGTTAAGGCGCCAGAGTGCCACAGACAGATACACAAACACACAGACGCGTCAAACTTATAACCTCCTTCCTTTGTGTGTCGGGGGTTAAAAATTAAATCGATGCTTTTTTTCTCCTGTAAAAGTTTTCAAACTGTGTAATAGAGTAATACACCAACTTAGGCCAACCCGAATTACACGAACTTGGAGTTTCGTTTAAAATCAAAATAAATGAGTACATAATTAAAAGACATATGAAAAATCAATCCTATGATCAGTCACTATTCATTAAGTAAACAGTTAATTTTACATCCAAAGCAAGTAATAATAAATGAGGGCATGTTTAAGAAGGTTAGTAATAGCAGAAATATGTTCATATGAGAAATATGTCATAACTCTTTAAAAATGTGTTTCAAACAGTGTAAATAGCACAATATATTAACTTATTTTAGTTATATGCACATAAAATGAATTTCAAATTAAATCAAAGAATATTATTTATTTTTTAATTCATTGAATACATGTTACATGTTTTGTGAAGAATAGCTATTAGTTTATATTGCAGGCTGTTTCGTATCTCTAATAAATGAGTATCCTTTGTCTTTGTTGTGAACAATTTTTAATGTTAATAAGAAAAGTATTAAATCAATAAATCACTTTTTAAAATTATTTTAGTTATGATAAATAGACATCCTATTTATTTTAACTATGCATTGAAATGTGTTACATTATGATTTATGCATACTAACTGTATGTGTGTACATATTAGTGTGCTTTCATACCATACAGTTTTGGTCAGCTCTATGGTGGTTAAATCCAGTTTTGGCGGGCTAAAACTACAACCCATCCCAATCATATAATTTTTGACAATTAAACTCGTTTGAGGCTCTTTTTCAAGATCCCTGAAAGTCAATTGCTCTACTTGTGTACAAAACAACAGGATGGACAAGACGTTTTATAAGATATTGTGAAAAACCTTTTTTTTCCAGAAGAAATCTCAGATATTCAAAATTATGGTGATTTCTGTTTAAAAATGTCCTAATCATTTTCCTTTCATGATAAGAAATTTAAGTTAAAAAATGTTACAGAATCCTAAAATGGGGATGAAGGTCAGTTATCTTTTTCATCTACTAGACATTAAAATCTGTATCTTTCGGGTAAAAATATGCAAATTGGCGATTCCCCCCCCCCCTTCTGTATTACTTTGAGTAGTGTATCCTGAAGAAATGAAATATTTACTTGTCAGTTTCAAGTAGAATGATATGAGTACAATCGTTTTTTTCACTGTGAGATAGTACATGCATGAATTTTTTTAAATGATTCTAAAATAAGCTTCTATTTCAAACATGGAAATATAATTTCAACATATGGGGAAAAAAATTATCTTACTTTGCCATTAGTAAATGCTTTTTCGTCAATTTCATGTACCATCATATTATTTGATACTTCAGCACTTAGTCCCATCTTGAGCGCAGATTTAAGTGAATTTGTGATTTTGTTCAATTTACAATTCCTTTTCTTTTGACTTCTCTTTACTGGCATGACAGAGGTCAAATTCTAGTGAACAAAAAAAGTTAATTAGAGTAATCATTAACGTGAAATTATGAAAAATGAATAATTGATAAATCTGAGAGCACTTTCAAATTAAGCAGAAAAAAATATTTTATTGGGGATGCTATGGATAGCTTACAAATATATTACACCTGATCAGTATGTTAGGTACTTGGCAGTAGCCCGAAATTAATATTTCATACATCCATCTAGCAGCTATATCACTGAGAAATATCAAATTATGTTTGCCTTCCTAACGGACATTCCTCTTATGCGGGCAATTTTTAATTCCCCAATTCCAAGGCAAACAACATTGTTAAATGCGTCTCATTTGTGGACAAAAGAAAATAAGTCCTGTTAGTGTCCACATTAGAGGGGTTTTACTGTATATAAGGGTAGTTCTCAAAAGGTGGGAACAAAAACATTACTTTTGAGCCACTTTTAAAATTTGGAATTTGAAATCAATTTTGCTTTTATTGCATAGCATGTACACCTAGAACATCATACATAAACATAGAAAGACAGCAGGTATTTATAAAAATTAATAAATAGCAAATTTAATGATTGGTCTGTAGGTAACAGATTTTGGACATACAGTTGTCCAGTAGGTAACAGATTTTGGACATCATCATTATGAAAGTCTCAGTTTTCGAACTTTTCCAATGAAAATTTTATCTATTTTTTAACTCTGTAATGAAAAATAGAGTATTTATGAATTACATGAATGACCTCACATATTGGTCTTAAAATAATAAAATTTTGTTATGGTTTATGCAGAATCCGAAAAAAAAACATCCATTTTGCCCGCGCAGGTGATAAAGCCGCCTGGTGGCGAAAACCTGAATTCCTCTGTGGTAACTCTTTGCTTATCGTACGCAGTGAGTTGTCGCCGATCAGGGTTTGCTTGGCGATTTTTGCCGCCTTTGTTTACTATTCGTTACGATCATAACTTGAGTTTCTACTGTTATTTATGTAATGTTCAATGCATAACCCTTTGGGGCGCACTACTTTTTAAAGTTGGAATTTCCGCAAAAAAATTATAGGCAGTCTACTTAGGCCCTAAGAAGTGCAAAAATAAAATTTGGTAAAGATTGCACATGCCGTATTGATTTTATAGGTGTTACACCTACGGTAACACTGCGCCGATAGAGCTGTAACGTGCGTTCAAGCGAGTATTGCAGCAAAGCGCGTAAATGAACAGTAAATTTTAGAATTGTGAGCATTAAGTGTAGTGAAATTAGACTGACTACACCGCTAGTAGAAGTGAACCTGCAAAACATGTCCACAGCCTGAAGTTGAAGAAAATGAAAAACACGTGGAGCATTTTTCCTCAAGGAAAATCTGTATTTACTATCTTCAAAAGATTTCTTAAGTTGTAGGACAACATCTTCATTGATATTTAAAAATGCATTTTGAAAAATAAATATATATATCAGCCGCTATGATACAACGAAACATTCAATTTACGAACATGCTGGTTCCATAGAATATAAGGCATTTCCGTAACACACTAAATAGGCCTAAAGGCGTTTTATAACTTTAAAATTGACATCACATTGTATTAAAACCTGCCAGGAGTAAAGAGCACTGACAGACATCACGAAATTAAGCAAATTACTACATTCAACTCATGATGGCTATGAGAGGTGAGAGAGAGAGCGAAAAAGATCGCTCAAAGCATTTAAAGTCTTCACATGGCTTTCAAATTAAGAATATGCAAAACACAAGATGTGTTGCCAATGCAAGAAAGTTAAAGATATGTTGCCAATCAAAAAGTAACTCAATCTAAGAAAAACTCGCGGTTATAAGATACAATGAACTGGTGACTCGATTCACCCAAAAGTTCATTCATTTGACTGAGTTATCGCAACCGATCTCACGATTGACGTCACAACATGATGCAATGTTTACATCGAAAAAGGATTGATTCTGCATGATGCAAAAACTTATTTTTAATTTTTTTTTTTCAAAGTAAGTGATTCTTTCACTTTTTGTGAAAGTTTAAATTAAAAATCTAACAAGAATAAATAGAAAAATCACAAGTTTACGCCTGTGTAGCATATTTAGCATAACCCAGGGTGCACCACGAGGAGGATAGGGTCAATTGAATGGAAAAAATCTCCTGGAACAGTGAAATATAGCGGTTTTCTCAGGTAAATCTCAAAATTTTCAATAGGCCCACTATGAGAGAAATCAGGCAGTCTTTTGAATTTTTCCAATTGTTTTGTAATCCAAGTGGGAGCTTGGGGCTGCTTAGAGGGGCCTGGTTGAGCAAGATCAAAGAAATCATCATTGTCCACTGACGTAGCACCATCACTCTGGTCAGCACTATCATGTGAAGAACTTAATTCTGGCAAGTATCGCTCGGTATCTTTGCCACTACTAATGTCCCAAGGGCGTAGCCAGCTCAACATGGAAAGAGAGACAAGCCCAGAGGAGCAATGATAGGAGGTCTTGGGAGATCACTGTGACCTCCCAAAATTTTACTGATGCGACAAATTTTTTCTGACGATTGGGCCAAAATATCATCATTCGGCAGAAATATGTGTTCGATTCGGCAAAATTATTGTTATTCGGTGACAATTTGGACTTTCATTTGGTCAACTGAGAGTTTCCTTCTTCTTAAAAATTTTAATTCAGGGCACCCCTGGGCTGGCTGATCATTTGGGCAATTAGGGGACTGGTCTATTGCCCCTCCTCCCTCCAAGATTTTTGAAGCAATGTGGGGGGATTTTTGAAGCAATTGAAAGGGAGGTGACAGCTGTCCTCCCTCGCCCCTCTGTGGAAGCCCCCATGTAATAACCGTATGTTCGGAGTCTGAGCGCAGCTCCTAAAGAACATTCAGTGCATCCAAAATGCTTGGCCCCTCTCCGCGCCATTGCAAAAGAATTAGTAATTACTAAAAAATGCTAGAATAAAATTTATGGATAAAAGAATTAGTTGTAAAATGTTAATTCTACAGATAATATCAAAAGAATTGAGTAAAATGGGTGATCAAAACGCAAAAGGGAGAAGAGCAAAAAAACCACATAGTGCTCTAAGTGAAGTGATTTCGCCGCTAGAGGGCGCTACAGTTGCTGGGGAGTGATTTTGCTGCTCCTGAGATAAGTGATTTTTTACTGTAATTGTTTATTTTACTACTTTAGTTTCAGTATTTTTATTGTATTTTATCATATAATTAAGTATTCTTGTGCTTTTAAGTCTTATTTTTGATTTACTTGCTTTCTTAAAGTGTTTTTCTATTCTGTGTAGCTAAGCCTAAATTGTGCTGATTTCTTGTTAAGCCTGACTGCTCTGTTTAGGGTGTAACTTGTTTATTTTAATTTACTGCTTGTCTTAGGATTTAGTAATATTTGTATCTTTTACTTCCAATGCTTTCTAATTCTAATAATTAGCATTATTTCTCCAATTTTGTACTTTTGTATTGACTTTTTAAGTGTACCATTTTGAGCTAGAATGGGAATTATATGCATAATGAAGGAGGTTAAAAGTGGTAAAGGGGACAAGTGGATTTCTTGTGACCTATGTCAGATGTTCTGCTTGTTTAAGGGGAAGGATGAGTCTGAGAAGGATTTCATTTGCACAAATTGTGTTGAACTCTCAGAAATCAGGGTTAGGATGCTTACTTTGGAGGGTGAGTTAGCATTAGGCTGTAGGCGTGTAGATGGGGTAAACACTCCAGAGGGAAAGGGGGAAGTTAGCAAAAAGGAGGTTGGCATTAGCTGTGTGTTAGATAGTGGGAATATTCCAGCAGTGGCGTAGCTAGACCCGACTTTCGGGGGGGGTTACTTCTTATATATATATATAACATATATATATATATATTATATGTATATATATATATATATATATAACATATATATATATATATATATATATATAAACATATATATATATATACATATATATATATATATATATATATATATATATATATATATATATATATATATATATATATACATATATAATATATATATATATATATATATATATATATATATATACATATATAATATATATATATATATATATATATATATATATATACATATATAATATATATATATATATATATATATATATATATATAATCGCTTGGAATTTTTCCCTTTTCTTCTTTTTTTTTCTTTCTCCTCTCTCTTCTTTTTCTCTTTTTTTTTTTTTTGAGACTAACTTTTCGGGGGGGGGGGGTTTTGTCCCCAAAACCCCCCCCTTAGCTACGCCCCTGTATTCCAGAATTAAAGGAGGAAGTTAGTAAAAAGGATGTGGGAATTAGCTGTGTGTTAGATAGTGGGAAAATTCCAGAGGTAAAGGGGAAAGTTATTGCTGAGGCGACTAACTGGGAAACAAAGGGTATAATTTCGGGAGATTCAATGGTGCGTGAGGTGGGAAACTCAATAGGCAGAGTTAGACGTAAGGTGGCTAGATGTTGTTTGCCAGGGGCTCGGGTGAGAGATGTAAATAGGGTTGCTGAAAAGAAGGGGGTATTTAATAAAGAGGATGTAGTTACTTTGTGGGTGGGAACTAACGATGTAGGCCATAGTAACAATGATGAGTTTACAAAGGAATGGGATTCCCTGTTGGACAAAGCAACCAACTGTTCGGCAAATGTCCAAGTGGTTGGTTTGCTTCCCAGGTATGGAGTGCATAGGAGTTGGTTAAACCAACGGGCTAGGTGTATGAACCTGGTACTCAAGGAAATTTGCGTTAAGCGTAGTATCAGGTTTATTGATGTGTGGAGTAGATGTAATCAAGATTGGATTGCTAGGGATGGCCTACATCTGAGCTCTACAGGGGTCAAAATGGTTAGTGGTTTGGTTTTAGAGGCTTCAGAATCAAAAAACTAAGTTGGAATGGGGGGCATGGTTTAAGGAGCAGAATTCGAAAGGGTACTAACTATCGGGATTTTAGTAGAAACGGAAATAGGGTGGCTAATAAGAGAAAAGATTTTAACACTTGGGATTCAAACAATCGTGCAGCATTAAATAAAAGTAAGATGGGCTTACTTAAGGTTTTTTATACAAATGCTCGTAGTATTAGGAACAAGATGGAAGAATTGAAAAGCATAATTATAGACGAGAGGTTGGATATTATTGGAGTTACCGAGACATGGGCTACCGAAAGTGATGATGATTTATTATCTATTGCTGGGTATAATTTGTTTAGACAAGATAGAGTAGGTAAAAGAGGTGGTGGGGTTTTATTTTATGTCAGAGACACTTTAATTTGCAATGAATTGGTAATTAATGATAAACCTAATGAGATTGATATGATTTGGATGGAGTTGATTAGTAATAAGGGCAAAAAACTACGTTTGGGGAATATTTATAGGCCACCCAACTTAAGCCAGGGTCAAGACGAACAGATGTTTAGTATTATTAGTGACATTTCTAGCAAGGGGTCAGTCATCATAATGGGAGATTTTAATTTTCCAGGAATTGATTGGAATAATTTTTACCATAGTAATAGCAGAGAAGAGGATTTTTTGAAAGTAATTGGTGACTGTTTCTTAGATCAAATTGTAACTCAGGGTACTCGACAGGACGCGATTTTAGATCTAGTTTTCTGCGACATGGAAGGCTCTGTTCAGGGGTTATGTGTAGGGGAACACATTGGAGATAGTGACCACAACAGTATTAGGTTTGGGATTAAATTTGATATGCACAAAGTAGAGAATTTTAGGTTTGTGCCCAATTTCAGAAATACTGACTTTGTGGCACTTCGGCAGAGTTTGAAAGCAGTTTTTTCTTCTGGATTGGACAATAGCGATGTGAATCTTCAGTGGGCAGAGTTTAAGGAAAATCTAGCGAATACGGTTAGGGATCATGTTCCTTTTAGGAGAAAGGGTGTCAACACTAAAATTTGGCCAATGTGGTTCTCCAGGGAAACTAAAGACGCTCTAAATTACAAGCAAGCTGCTTTTCATAGGTTTAGAGAAACAGGTCACAGTGCAGATAGGCTCCAATATTGTAAGGCAAGGCGTAAATTTAAGTATTTGGTACGGATTCAGAAAAGAGAGTTGGAGCAAAGACTGGCAGATAACATAAACAGGAATCCCAAGAGGTTTTTTGCATACGCTAATTCGGGGAAAGTTCGAAATAGTCATATTGGGCCACTGGTTGATGAGCACGGAATTTTAATTCAGGACGATAGTGATATTGCTAATGTTCTTAATAACTTTTTTTCGAGTGTTTTTAACGATAACTATCTCAACAGTTGACACCAACAAGACACAAGCTATAGTACAGCTTGAGGACTTTGTATTTTCCAGGGATGACGTTTTACTTCATTTGAAAAAAATTAAAGAGACTAAGGCTCCGGGGCCAGATAATATTTATCCGAAAATTTTAGTTGAATGTGCAGAGGAATTAGCAGATGTAATCGCAAACATTTTCAATGCTTCTTATAATTTGGGGACAGTGCCAGAGGACTGGAAGCTGGCTAACATTACACCGCTCTTCAAGAAAGGGTCTAAAGGGAGTGCGGGAAATTATAGACCTGTGAGTCTAACTTCGGTGGTTTGCAAAATTTTTGAAACATTGATGAAAATTAAGATAGTGAATTTTCTAGAAACTAATAATCTATTGACTAGTTTTCAGTACGGTTTTAGGAAAGGTAAATCTTGTGCAACTAATTTATTACATTTCTATGACAAAGTTACCATGGCTTTGGACAATAAGAAGCCTGTAGATGTTGTTTACATTGATTTTCAAAAAGCTTTTGATAAGGTACCGCATGTTGCTCTACTTAGCAAATTAGCTGATATAGGAATAGGAGGGAAAACTTTCATTTGGGTAAAAAATTGGCTGACCGGAAGGAAACAAAGAGTAGTTGTAAGGGGAAATTATTCTAATTGGAGTGAGGGCTTAAGCGGGGCTCCTCAAGGATCAGTGTTAGGGCCTGGTTCATTGTCTTTATGAACGATATTCACAAAAATATTTCTGGGAACATGAACTGTTTTGCTGATGATGTCAAAGTTATGGGGACTGTAGAAAATGAAGAACAAGCAAATCAGCTGCATGAGGATCTAGATCATATTACGGAGTGGGCTGATAAATGGGGTATGGCTGTTAATGTTGGGAAATGTCAAGTGCTACATTTAGGGCATGGAAATAAGTGTACAAGTTATTATTTGCAAGGTTCAGTCATTAGTCAGGCAGACAAAGTTACTGATCTGGGGGTCCTAATAAGTCAGGATTTAAAGTTTAGCCAACAGTGCAGCATTGCTAGCAACAAAGCCAATAAGATGCTTGGGTTTATCAATAGATCTATTTCAAATAAATCTAAAGAAGTTCTTCTGCCCTTATATAGAAGTTTGGTAAGACCCCATTTGGAGTATGCTGTTCAGTTTTGGTCTCCTTATCTTAAGAAAGACAATGTATTGGAAAGGGTTCAAAGGCGGGCTACAAGGCTAATAAGTGGACTTTCCCACTTAGATTATGATTCCAGGCTTAGAAGGCTAAAAATGTACAGTCTTGAGCAAAGAAGAGACCGAGGGGACATGATTCAGCTATTTAAATTTATTAAAACGAAAGATGTTACGGGGCTAAAGTTTAGCACTGAAAACAGGACAAGGGGTCATTGTTTTAAGCTATTTAAATCTCAGGCTAACATGGATATTAGGAAAAATTATTATTTTAGCAGGGCAGTGGAACCTTGGAATAGCTTACCGGAAGAGGTGGTAATGAGCAAGGGGAGTAGATAGTTTTAAGAGGGCCATTGATCTTCACCGGGGATTGTAAATTGACTAGGACCAGTCTAGCTGGGCCCAGAGCCTGTTGCTGGTCATCACTTTTGTATTTGTATTTTGTATTTGTATCCCTTTTAGGAAACTTGGATTTCCTTCTTTTTGCTCTCTGACCACTCTCATCCCTGGCAGTAAATTGTACAAAATTATTACATATACTTCACAAATTTTTTTTTGGATATCATCCAAATTTGGATATAATGAAGAACAAGCAAATCAGCTCAGAGGATCTAGATCATATTACGGAGTGGGCTGATAAATGGGGTATGGCTGTTAATGTTAGGAAATGTCAAGTGCTACATTTAGGGCATGGAAATAAGTGTACAAGTTATTATTTACAAGGTTCAGTCATTAGTCAGGCAGACAAAGTTACTGATCTGGGGGTCTTAATAAGTCAGGATTTAAAGTTTAGCCAACAGTGCAGCATTGCTAGTAACAAAGCCAATAAGATGCTTGGGTTATCAATAGATCTATTTCAAACAAATCTAAAGAAGTTCTTCTGCCCTTATATAGAAGTTTGGTAAGACCTCATTTGGAGTATGCTGTTCAGTTTTGGTCTCCTTATCTTAAGAAAGACATTAATGTATTGGAAAGGGTTCAAAGACGGTGCTACAAGGCTAATAAATAGACTTTCTCACTTAGATTATAATTCCAGGCTTAGAAGCTAAAAAGTACAGTTTTGAGCAAAGAAGAGACCGAGGGGACATGATTCAGTTGTTTAAATTTATTAAAATGTAAGATGTTACGGGGCTGAAGTTTAGCACTGAAAACAGGACAAGGGGTCATTGTTTTAAGCTATTTGAATCTCAGGCTAACATGGATATTAGGAAAAATTATTATTTTAGCAGGGTAGTGGAACCTTGGAACAGCTTACCGGAAGAGGTGGTAATGAGCAAGGGGAGTAGACAGTTTTAAGAGGGCCATTGATCTTCACTGGGGATTGTAAATTGACTAGGACCAGTCTAGCTGGGCCCAGAGCCTGTTGCTGGTCGTCACTTTTGTATTTGTATAAGATGACTTGAGCTTATGATAAAATCCCTTTCTAAAACGTCCAAACAAAATACCTGACACCCATAGCATGTTTGCAACACTTGAAATAAAACATACCAGCCCTGCTTTTCCCTATAAATTGACCACTTTTACCCCAAGAAGAGAGAAACAGAAAATGTAGACACAGATGTTCGTCGCTGAACGCAGAGCTGAAAAGTGTTACTTGAAAGCTCTATTGGCGCAGAGTGACCGCTGGTGTAACACCTAGTATTCTTTAGTGATTATGAGTTTGTTTCTGATTTAAAAGTTATAAATATGTATACAATAAATACTTTAGGGTACAGCAAACGAAAAAGCATTGGAATTATTTTTGTAGAATTTGTTTTATATCGGGAAAAAATTATCCAAATTTTTTTTGAAAAGCGATGACTTAAAATAAAATGTCATAGTTAATTATTTTTGATCATTTTCTCTAGTGGTGCCATCTAGGGTTATAAAAAAGAGTTAAAAGAACACTTTAATCCAATTTTTATGCACTTATTAATTCCAGGGCTTGAGAAGTGGTTAAATTTAGGTGTTATACCTACGGTAACACTGAAACGCAAAGGGATAGCGTATTCATTGTGCAAAATACCAACGAATTAAAGAAATTAACATTATTATAGCCTTTTTCTATAAAGGTTAGAAGACAGAAGATCATATTATAATACTGAATAAATGGACAGAATTATCAGCGTCTAGATCGTAACGCAATTTAGACATCTCACATATATGTTTAAGAAAAATGATTCTGCTTCAAAAATACTGTATAAAAACATATGAAAACACTTTAAAATGATTAACAATTGATTTTGAGGATCGAAAAATACCTTTAAAACATATAAATTATATATTTAGTACTCAAATAATAGCATTGTCAAGTTCGTAACTTTTGGACATACATAAAACTTCCAACTTCCTTTTTCTAAAATTTTTTACACAATAAATAATCTGTCTTTATTTTTTTAATTTGTCGAAAATATTATCAAAAAAATATTCAGTTTGAGATTTATACCCTTAATTTTTTTTTTTTTTTTGAAACGTTTGGAAATAATTAAAAAAAAAAATGTTTTTTTTTTATGGTACATTTGCTCAGTTAACATTTTGAAAGTCCAAAATTGTGCCTTTCAGCAAAGAAAATATTTTTTAAGGGTATTTGAAGAGCATTTTTACCATAATTTATGTCAATTCTTGTCTCTATACAGTATTATTAATTAACTCAAAATTTTTTTAGTCAATTAAAATGAAAGTTATTTGGTGTTGAAGCTTCAAAGTTGACGTCTGTGTTTGCTCCCACCTTTTGAGAACTGCCCATGATGTAAAATGTTATCAGGGTTTGAAATAGGGTTCAATTTCTAGGGGGAGGGAATGTCCCCCTTTACTTCGGATTCCAGGGAGGATTTTTTGAATTTGAGGGAGAATTTTTTTAAGTTCTGAAAATTTGTTTAAGTTTTTTTTATAGTTCATTTTTATTTAATTTTTCTATTTATTCATTTTTAAATTATATTTTTTTTAGTGTAATATCAACCCCATTTTCAAATAATTATCCAGTAATTTTTACAATTTTATTTTATTTCATTTTTAATAAAATATTTTGCAACTAAGTAACATACACTAAATTATTTTTTTAAATAGACCATTTTCTGGATCTAATTATCCGAATGGGGTTCAGTCCCCATTGTTTTGAATAATATTTCTACTGCACAAAGACTTTTTTTCTGACGATCAAAAAGTTAAAGTAAAAAACTGCCTATACCTTTCAAAAACGAACTGTCGTTTCCAACTGCTTTCGGATCGCGCTTCGACGGGCGCGGCAAATCAGAATCAGTTGATGTCGGCGGATCGGAATCGGTTGATGTCGGCGGATTGGAATCAGATGATGTCGGTGGATCGGAATCGGTTGATGCCAGCGAATCGGAATTCTTTGATGTAACTGGAACTGCTTTGAATTGACGGATGCTTCATTAAATTTTTCCCATCTTTCCAAAATAAAAATGGATTTTGAAATTTTTTTTATCTTCTTCGCTTTCCCGGTATTGGGTTCATTATTAAGTTTAAGAATGTATGGGGGGAGGGGGGATCCCAAACGCACCTTTGCATTGCGTGGGATGTACCGATTTTGTGCGCGTTTCGCGCAATCCCGCGCTCTATTTCAATCCCTGTGCTATGCAACATGAAACAATATTTAAACATAAAATGAAATAATAAGGTTCATACTCTTTTCAGATGAAAAAATTTCACGACTTTTTCATGACTTATAAAAATGTTTATGACCTTGATACACAAAGAGAATATCAAACTTGCCAATTTTTGGAAACATTAATTAGCAAAACTTCTATGCAAATGCCACTACCTCATTGAAGCACTTGTTTGTGATTAATAAAACATCAGCGTACACTGCAAAAACTATAAACTATTCTTATTTGTCTTCTTTATATAAATTTAAGTAAAGTAAAAATATAGTAAATGCAATATAATGCTCCTTTTTTTTGAAGGGCAGAATGATAAAGAAGGGGACAAATGTTGAAAGAGACGATTCCTAAGTTTCAATAAATTTCTTTATAAGTTGCTTTTTAGTGTCAACACTGTATCTAATCACCCATGCAACCTCTCAGTATTTTGGTTCTTTAAAATAAAGTCATTCTTCAGTAAATTCATGTTTCTAAAACTGACATTTATAAAAAAAAAAAAAAATCATTCAGAAGTAAATAAATCTTCCGATTCAAATGCACTTGTTTACTAATTAATTTATACATTTTCAAATGCATATAAATTAATAGGTTTAGGATTTCCAGAACATAGTGTTGGATTCCTGACATTGAACGTAGCAGTGGGCCTCATGGATCAGTTTCGTGGGCATATGTTGGACACTTTTACAGCATTAGAATTCCCCTATTTCTGTATTGAATTGCCTCATGAAAAGTCTTTATTTCCTAAAACCTTTCATAAAATAAGATAAACTTAAGATATAAATATAATAATAAAGTTTTTACGAGAAATTGAAACAAACTTCGATGCAATTGAATTGCATTTTTTGAGTGGGCATGGCAAAAGCAAGAACGTGTAAGTTTGCTACTACAGAATATAAAATGTAAGAAGTGTTGAAAATAGTGATAAATTCAAACTAGTGACTTCCAAACAGTAAAATCACATTGCAAAAAAATATCGGCGGCTGCTACAGAAGTGGGTGCAATCAGGGCCATCGGCAAGAGGGGTGTGGGGGGGGGGTGACACCCCTCCACTTTTTTGGAGAAAGGGGGCGCCGATTTTAAGTTATTATTAATTTCTAATGTTTGGAATAAAACCGCAAGAGGAAAAAAATGCGGAGGGTTCTTAAATGAAATTCAGAAGAAAAACGAAATATAACTAAAATTTTATCTAGCAACATCAGTATACCTGAAATCTAAAACATCCCGTACTTATTATCTATCGCGGCCCTAGTCACCAAAAAAATAAATAAATAAAATACACAATCAATGGGGCCGCGAAAAACAGCTAAGAATCATTGAGAAAAATGCGGAATATTAATCGCCAAGTGGGGGCCGCGGGATCAATTACATAACGGTCGTCCCTTATTAGGAAAAAAAAGTACTGTGTAAACACGTGCTACAACTTTTAAAAGTTACTCCAACATTTTTAGTAAAATCTGTTAAGTGGAGTAGGCATGAATCAATTCTTTTTGCAGAAGTATTACATTAATCTGTTTCAAACTGCGGCAGGGTTCTTTGAAATTTGAAAGAAAAATAAAATAACTAAAACATAACTAGCAACATCAGTATACCTGAAATCTAAAACATCCGGTACTTTTCAGCTATTAAAAAACCATGAATGGGGCCGCAAAAAAAAACTAAGATTCTTTTCGGGCGGCATTTGATGCGGAAAATACGAATATATCGCTAAATGGGGCCGCGTGAACGGGATTTTACAAATCGATCATCCCGTGTTTGAAAAAAGAAGTACTGCATAAATACGCGCAACATTTTCAGATTTTCAGTACACTGCCACAGTGGTGCTTCAAGAAACTTTCCTTGGGAGAGAAGGGAAGAGGGGGGGGGTGTTTCGAAATTAAAGGTCGGATGGCGCAATTTTAGGCACTTGAAGTGTCTTCATTCAAATCATTTTGTTGCCATATGCGGGGGGGGGGGGGCATGAAGTTATGAGATGAGTTAGCTAAGGCACTTTTTCCTAATAACAGCGCAGTCAAATGACGAAGACTTTTCCCTTATGGGGAAACAGAAACAAGCGATACAACTGGATACAACTGTCGTAGTTAAGATGTTTCGCAGAAAAAAGATTCTATTTTGTGTCAAAAATCGAAGGGACTAATTGCTTTATAGCCCGCGGATCTGTAGTTCTCGCCACGTCTGGTTGTCATTTGATAGTACATCGTACGGGGCTTAAGCAGTGCTTGCAGCCCTGTGCCCCTGTGTGGTACCATCATGTGTTCTAATAAAATTCTGCCTGGTGTGTCCAGTTTGCATGAGGGTGTTTTGTTCCGAGTGTGACATTGAGAGCCCAGGAGAGCAATGCTGAAAGAGAGAGGGGAGTTGATACATTTCGGAGAAAACGTCCGATTCTATTTTCTTACTCGTCTGCTGTCAGTTGAGTGTTGACAGAAACTTTTCCTATTATTAATTAGAGCTCATGCTCAAAGCCAAAGACTACTAGAGGAGCTGCATAGAAAAGCTGCTTTATTCAGCAATGTTAAAAGTAAGTAGTAATAAGTTTTTTGAACGAACTGCCGTGTAACTGCACTTTTTACATACTTTTTCTTCATTTTTTCAGTTAGAAAAAAAGAACAAAAAACTTCTACAATTATAATCTATAAGTGCCTTAACTGATTTTGCAACCATTAAATGGTAACCTTGTGTGTATGAGGTCATTGTAATACCTTAATAGGTAAGATTTGTCTTACACAGTGGTGCCAACTTAGGGGCTATCGTGGCGCACACTGCGCCACTGAAGTTTTTAGAGGGGTGTTTTAAGGGGTATGTTTTTTTGGGGGGCACCCGAGTTGGGGGGTTCTTTGTGATATTGGGGGAGGGGAGGATGTGCTCTTGCTCTTGGGGGAGATGGGCACCCCTGTTTTACAAGGGAAAATTTATTCTATTGAAGAGATTTCAATTTAATTTTAAATTACTAAGGGCCCCGCGCCCTGCTCGTTGACACTCAACAACCTCAAAAGATTCTTGCGGAATTTTATTTGGAACGTGAAGATTTATGCCTTTAAGGAAGAATCAGATTAAAATAATTGCTACGATTAGAAAAAAAGAAAATTCCGTGCCACCCCTTCCCCTGAAAAAATAGAATTTAAGTAACGAGCTCAATTTATTTCGAAAAATGTTAAAATCCCGCTCCCTCACGAAGAAAAAACAACTTGTGAAAATATATCTAGCAAAACTGTGAATAAACTATTAAAAAAAACCTTTAAAACCCAAACTCTTAATGTATCGTATCACATAAATCGTTTGAGGTACTTGATATCAGATGTTTTAGATTTCTCATTGCAAGCTTAAACATTATCATTTTTTCAGAATCCTTGCAAAAATGTAAATGGAGAGCACCCCACACTTTTTTATATTAAAGTTGATTGTTTGGACAATTTTTTATTCCCATTGTTTTAAGCTAATTTATACTTAGCTGTAACGCTGCGGGGCATCCTCTTCCTGTTGAATGTACTTTACATTTAAAGATTTTTTTTTACTTTTTAGTTCATTCTCGGACAAGAGCGTGTCAATTAGGTTTTTAAGCTATTATTTTATTTTTTCTAAGAATCATTGCTTTAAAATGAATTTAAATTTTTGATATTTAAGCAGGGCCGACAGAAGCCTTGCCAGCCTAGTCGAAAACAAAGGAGCCGCCCTGGGAGGGGGGGAGGAGTTCGGAGTAACAGTAGTAATTTTTATGAAGGGGGGAGCAAGGGGCCATTGGCTCTTGGTGGTCTTTCATTTAAGGCTGGAAGGTCTGACTTTTTAACCTATGTCCCTTTTGCAGGCAAGCCCACGTCACCTCTCCAGATATTTCCTAGGGCAGTTTCTGTACTGTTTAAAAACTAAAAACTCGTCGTGCAACAGTGTATCCGGGGAGGGGGGTGGCGCATAATTAAGCGCTTGGCTCTTTTCTTTTTTACTTTTCTGGTGAAAAATGTAACACTTGCGATCTAAATTTTCAATTTAAAAAAAATCATATGTAGAGAAAATTTCACGAGATAGTACTTTTTCCCCAACAACTCCCTACTCTACCTACCTTTCAGCGCGAATCCTTAGATTTGTCATATATCACAAGAGAAGTAGTGAACTATTGCCATGACCCATGTCAGAGTTCGAGCTCAGTTCGTCTCGGTGAAAAAAAGCTGCCCTATCCATTTAGAATTCGATCATTTGTGACTGTTCCTGGCAGACATTTTGGCTGTTAGAGACTGTTCTGGCAGAAGTTTGCTCTGCATTGAAATAAGATGTATTCAACTGGTAATTAATGGATAGGGGCGACTCCAGGGTCGTCCGCACAGGGCCCTGCCACTATAAAGCTCAAAACTCGCGGTCGCCAGTCGCCAAATGCGACCAATTTTCAAATTTTGGTGACCATTATTTTCACTTCAGTCGCCAATGTGGCTACCATTCGCCAATGCAACCTTCCCTGACCTATAGTCTTGATATATGACCTTTCCCCAAATTCTTTTGTCCACTAAAAGTTTGTCTATCGGATCGCTAGGGATGAAGGAGGGAAGGGGGGAGTATTGTCCAATTGTGGCTAATTGTGCTATGTGTTCTTGTTCTGAATAAAAAACAAAAATCGCAATCACGATGGCAAATTCGTTACAAAACTTGCTATTTCGAAAACCTCGGCTTTCTTTACACGCGATCGTAAAAATTAACAAATTTCATACACCAATTTAGTAAATTACGGTTTTTTGATCTTAAATTCATTTTTCAACTTTATTTCTCCGTAACAAATGGCTATTTCTTCGTTTTGCGGTGTTTTTAAACTACGCGTTTTCAAAATGGCGTCACTTTGTTATTGTTTATTTTACCAGTTAAGACGAAAATGTCCTTTCCAAAATAAAAAGAATTAATCTTGTACATTTGGTTTACATATGAATAAACAAAAATGGCGCCTTTGAGTCAAAATGCACAGAGACAAGGTAAAAACTATATCGCTGAAAAAAAAGTTTTTTTGCAAGATTTTTGATTTTTTGTTTTAATCATATTGTTAGTTTTTCCTTTTTTTTTTCTTTTTAAAATAAAAAACCTACTGGAGAAGACATATCCGTTTATTTACTTTATTTCTCCTTAAAAAAGTTGTTATTTTTAAGTTTCGCGGTAAATTTTCAAAATGGCGTCCCGCGTTTTCAAAATGGCGCCACGTTGTAGATTGTCCATTTTCACCATTTAGAAGAGGAAAATGTGTGTTCCAAACTAAATAAAGAGAAGTACAATCGTATTTGTAAAACACATAAATAATAAAAAAAATGGCATTCCTGCATCTAGAGAAGGTAGAAAGAATACGGCTGAAACCCTTTTTTTCTTCTGCTGGATCTTTTATTTCACTTTTTATTTTTTTTTTTCGTTTTGTTTTATATTGTTTACCTTTCTTTTATTTATTCATTTTCTGACACTCTGGCTTCGATTTTTATAAAATTCTGCATGCATTTGTAAAAACAAAAAAATATTTTTGTAGAATCGCAAATGGTTTCGGTTTTACATTCTGTTCAAGTTTTTTTGGTATTTTGTTGTTTTCTTTATCAAGGAACTAACTCGTGTTTTGGTTGAAAGCTGTAATGTTTCTAGAAGTTTTGAAAGCTGAAAAAAAAAATAATAATAATCTTATTTATTTATTTTTTTATCCTGATGTGTTTTGCTTAAAGATAAATTAATGCAGATTATAGTTTGCAAAAGATGTGTTAAATAATATCTGGGCAGGGGTGCCCGTTCCCCCCAAGTTCAATCCCCCCCCTCCAAAATTTTTCCTCAACCCTCTTTTCCTTTTTTATTTTTAGCTCGTTTTTATTTTATTTTATTTATTTTTTTAAAATTTTTTATTTACTTATTTATTTTTAATTATTATTTTATAAGAAACGTTCTTTGCTACGCCAATGACATATGCACAAATACTAAATAAATAAACGGATTAAAATAAATTAAATAATTTAAATTAAAATAAAGTTTGACTATCATTTTTTGAGATTTGGCTACCATTTTGTGAGGATCTGGTAGCCATTGGCTACCAATTCAAAATTTGAGTTTTGAGGTATATGCCACTAGTGGATTCCGTGCTGATATCTTGGAATAAGAAATCTAGTTTTTGAAAAAACAAAAACTGAAAGTTTCTTACAAGTTTAGAATGATTAGAGACTGGAAAGTGCTTTAAATAAATTTATTTATACCAGAGTCCTTGAAAGTAATTAAATTAGTCTTTGAGTGTTCAGTAAAACATGTAAAGTTGACCACTTTTTTAAGTTGACCACCTGCCTATGTTGACTGCTTTTGTCGGGAACGGAATTGGACCTATCTTATATAATGAAGGAAAACCTATGTAACTTGACCACCTCTCTATCTTGACCACCTGTCTATCTTGACCACTTATCAGTCTTGCATAATATAGACGAACGCGCGAACGGCGTTCGCAGAAAATTTTTGGCTTCGCAGAAAATTTTGTTCAAACTGATAACGTTCATTTAAAAAAAAAAAATTTTTTTTTTTTTTTTGAAGGGAATTTTTAAGAAAATCCCAGAATTTATTTATGTTAAAGCCTTTCTCCAAAAGCCTTTTAAAGCACTTGTGTAAAAAAAATAAAGGTTTTGGCAGTTTTCTTCAGTTGGTGAAAAATAAGCAATGTTATTGTAAAAAAAAAAAAAAAAGATTTAAAGCACTTTTTTTTTTTGTCTCTTTCATATTTGAATATAAATTTAATTTTTAATTCAAGGGTGAGTTAGGCAAAATTATTATTTGCAGAAAATTTTCCGGTTAGGATTTATGTTCGCAGAAAGCTTTTCGTTTTATCTAAGTCTGCCACTTATGTACACCAAATTTGGTTTGGAGTATTGTAAAAAACCCTTTGTAAGCTGACCACTTGGTTTATTTTTTTAAAACAAGAAAATTATTTTATTTTATCATCATTATTTTTTAAAGCTTTCCAAGAATAATTTTGATGCTTTCGACCAGCATTTTACCAACTAAATAAAACCAGCAGAATAAAGCTTATGCTGCTCTTTATTCTCCGAACTTGTTTTTCTTTTGTTGTTCTTTTTGAGATTGCCTTTTGTACTCTCTGTTCGATGAAAACAGAAAGCAGGTGTCTGTAGAAAAAGTAAAAATTATTTTCTTCCAGTTCATTTTTAACTGCCTTTATGAACTAGGAGAGTTCAGTTTGTTGCTCTTTGTAAAAGTTTTACATAAAATGGCTTCAAAAAGAAAGTTAGTTGAACTTGAGATTGATAAAGAGTATGAAATATTAAAATTAATTGAAAAGGTAGAAAGTCGGAGAAAATTAGCTGACACTTACGGATTTTCTATTTAGACTTATTAAACTATTTTTCTCTCATGCTACTACAGCTCATCTAACATTTGGCTGCTTCTGGATCCTCTGAATTAGTTTATTCAATTTTTATTTGATCAATTTCGAAAAAGGTTCAACCCTCAGTAACAGACACTGAAAAATCTGATAATACCCAGTAACAGATAGGATGAGAAAAGGATGAGTAATGGGCAAAATTCCCTTTTTCTCTTCAAATGTGCAAAAGTTCTTTATTTTTAGAACTAAAACCTTATTAAATTTAAATGAACATGAAACACCAGCTGACCTTGTGGCGGCTGTTCATAACCTTCCACCACTGCCTTGTAAATACGAACTGGCTCCCAAAATTCTCTCTAATAACACTACATGGTTGTACTGTAGTCATGGACCACAGCAACATCAGTTTTACCCGTCTAAAAGGCTTACTATTTAAATCCCAACTTATGACTGTCTGTTACTGGTGATGTTACCCTACTTTTAGTTTTAGTGAGAAAAGTAGCATAAAATACTTTGATGCACAATAACTTTAAATTATCATACAGCTTTCATAATTAAAGTTAGTGTTTTCATGAAGGATACTGAACATTAAAAAAAAATATTTAAAACAAAAGAAACATTAAAATTTTCTAAATACATTGTACAAGAAATTTTAAAGATTTTCCATCTTTCTCTCTCTCTCTGGCAGGGTAGGCAAGTTTCTGTCGAGGCGGTTAAAACCATTGGAAGAAACCGGCATGGCAAAAACCAATTTCTGCCACATTTGTGGCAGAAACTGGCAAAAACTCAAAAAATGACAAAAAATTAATTTTTGACATGCAATAGAAAATATATGGAAAAAATAATTATTAAACAAAGCACAATTTAATTACAATATTATCACAATTCAAAATCAAATGTTATATTGTTTGGAACCCCTGCAGTTGCCTCTTAAAAAACATGGTTTCAAAAATCTTAACAGGTTCTCAATATGCACAAAAGAGAACCTTTAGAATATTCTTGCAACAGAAGAGCCAGCAGGCAATGCCTCAAGGAACAAGCAATGTTTGTGAAACTTTCATTTATTGCATTTCTTTTTTTTTTTTTTAACTGGTTCACCGTGTAGTAACTGGGGCAGTGGTAAAAATTTGACTGGAAAATAAGTTTCGAGAAATGGGGACAATTTGTTTTGCAAAGCTGTGACCATTAGGTACAAAATCTAGGTTAAAATTGACAAGAAAAATTCTGGCACTTTCTTCTTGAAGCACATGATAATTTCAATCACAAGCAATTTAGATGAAACATATAAGCGAGCAGATTACAATCAGTAATGACTGTTTAATTTTGTATGTCACTCCTCTTTCCTAAGCACCCATATGATTTTTTGTCCTTTGTTAGATAAATCCAAATATTTTGATCATCTGCAATTGAAAAGTTTCCTTTCTGAACTAAATCAAGGGCACTAGCATAGGATTTTATTTTTCACAATGATGAAATGAAGTTCCATATTTAATTTCTCAGAAATTATTATCAATTTCTCACTAGAAAAAGGGTCCTCATGATTGAATACTTTTTCTTTGTGCCATGAAATTTTTTCAGATTAAAAAAAAAAAAATTCTTTACTTTATGAAAACTTTAAAAATGCCTTTAATTGTTCACATGTGCTCCTGTGGACTGTCGTTATAATGAAGCATATATGTATGTACCAATTACACTCAAGGGTTTGTAACCTATACTGTGTCAGTTTAAATTGTACAGTATAACTGTCATTACAAAAATATTTTTTTCCAAATTATATAACTCTGCTCACTGTCAAATTTTAAAGTTTCATTGCATGTTCTAATCACTGGATCAACAAGAAAAAAATTACAAAACAATACAAAGAATATTTCACTATGTAGTTTATTCTTGTTCTATAGTGCGTTTAACCTTCATACAGAATATGATGGGGAATTTTACAATTATTCTACACTTCAGTTTTTAGTTAAAAGAAAACATTTTACCTTTATTTTTCATGCAAATATTATATACCACTAAATTTTTTGCCATTTATTTAGTAATGAAAAAATTAAAAACATAAAAAGTAATAAAATAAATAATTATATAATAATAATTAACAATAAATTTACAAACTGATTGCAGCAAAATAAAAATTATAAATATCTCCATCTTTTTTAACACTTATAATAAGCTTACACTATGTTGCGGAGAGGATATGGGAACTGTTCACACGTGCCGCTACATGTTGTGTTCACAAGTGCCCTGTCATCTACCTTAGAACTAATTTTCAAAAATTAAGAACTTTTAATTTAATTAAAAAATTTAAACATATATTGCATAAATATACGTGAATGTTTATATAATGGTTTGCAATAATTAAATTTACAGTTGTCTGGCCAGGATTTTTCACAGGGTCCGTTCTTTGTGAAAAATCAAATGAGTTTGTGAAAAAGTTTTTTTTTTTTGTAAAAACGAAATTTTAGAACTTTGAGATGGCGCAAACTGCATTATTGACACTTAAAGTTGAGATTTTCCCCTCTTTTTTATTAAGAATATAATTCTTGAGTATTTTTCTAGTATTTGGGGGGGGGGCATTGCTCTCTGGATAGATGGGCACCCTTCAAGTATCAATATTTATCTACCCTTCTACATTGTTAAATTATGCTAGAAATGTTATGTGTATAGTATTTAAAATAATTGTCAGAAAAAAATTCAGGCAGGGGTTCTGTATTTAAATTTTGGACCCAAGACACTGTTCAAGAGCACAGAATTTCGTTTAAAACTTACAAACTCCGTGATTTCTACAAAAAAAAAAAGATTTTATTTGTTTACCTCTTAACAATGCATACTAAACATCGAAAATTCAAAAATTCTGATTCCCATAGCGGATGCTAAGATATCTCGATCCTCAAAGTGAAGGCATAAAAAGTATAAAAACAGCTGTCAGAACTGCATTTTAGAGTCCCTATGATAAACATATCATTCATATCTAGACACTGTTGAAGCAAAAATAAATAAACCATTGATTCAGCATTTTAATTTTTGACTCATAAAAAAAATAGAAATTCGCTTTAAAAACTTGAAATAAGCGTTGTTACAAAAATAAAGAGACTTTTCATTTATTTGTATCCTAAAAAAGTGAAGTTAGCTTGAAAAAAGAATAAAATATGATTCTCATTTCGGATGTAAAAAGATTGCATTTTTCAAAATGTAAGAATCTCAAGAAAAAAACGGAAAATAAAAGAGTTTATTTAAAATTAATTATATTTAATTTTAAATAAACTTTAAATAAACCCCCCACCCCTACTACCCTTTGCAGCTTTGCAGTTCTAAGTTCATTTCGCTGTACATTATTGTTTATTAAATCATGAGTGGGGTGAAAAGTGCTTAGGACGCTTTTTCAGAGAAGTTTACAACACCACCACTGCATAAAACATACAAGCAAAATTCTAAACCATACTGACTTACAGCTGTTAATTTCTTTCAAAGAAACAGACTACAAGCTTTATATTTATTTGGTGGTAGTAGTTATTTGTAGTAGAGTTATTTATTTGTAGTAGTTATTTATCGTTTACAGGAGCCTCATAAGAGGGCCGATTTTTTTTTTTTTTTTTTGCAAAATTAGCAGATTTTGTATAAGCTGATCCCTCAAATATAACTTTAAAAAAGGTTCCAAAAATAATCGTTTTTATACACGGAAATATGCCTCATTTTGATTTGAGATTTGCTCTTTCAATAAACAATTTTAAAGATCCGGTTTTGTTTATTATAATTTTGTGAAAGGTCCATTTTGGTTGATCAGGATTTTGTGAAAATCTATTTTGGTTGATCGGATTTTTGTGAAGGGTCCGTTAGCGGACCCAAATTTCCTCTGGCCAGACCTCTGATTTAGCTAATTAATTAGTTAAAAATATGTTTTTGCACGAAGAAGACAGTACATCAGCATCTACCAAAACAAAGAAGCTGTCACCACAAGATTATAAACTGGCTCCTTGTTCTGAAAGTTTGGTTAAGAAGTAGGGTTGGTACTGCAATTACTGTAGACCCTTGTTTTACACAGGGGGTTACGTTCCACAGAAATGCAGCATAAATTGAGACCTAATACTAATGTTAAAACAGGGGTTTGGTTCTGTAGATAACAAAATACTTCATTCTAGTGATGACTAATTGTATAATAAGTTTAACGTGTACTTATATATCGACTTTTATGCACAACATGCATAAAGAAAACAAATTAATTTTGTGTTCTGTTAATAAAGAGGAGTTGGCTATGATAGTCTTTTGGCAGTCATTAAGAATTTTTCTTTGTAATTCTTTGCAGAGCATTAAAGCATCCATGATCACTTGCATTCCCAGTAGCAGAAACTTTCTAGCCAGTCTGCGATACTATTTTGGGTAGTTGAAAATAATCTGCAGCATTATTATTAGTTTTACTTTAAGTTTTCATAAAATACACAAGTCCTTTGTGAAGGTCAAGACTTGGACAATTTCCCAACTGGCCAGTGACCACTAGACCAGAAAAACTTAGTGGCCACCACTGTCACTGAGTTTTAAAGCATTAAGGAGGGAGGGGGGGGGGGGAGGAAGCAGCTTTCACTACTTTCATAAAAATAAATAGAACTAACTCTACACACTATGAAAAACAATTATTCAAGACATATTAACTTTAATATAGAAAATTTGCGTTGAAATAGGTTTTTAAATTTTTTAAATTAGTAAATGAGAAGTTGGCAGGAAACTGCATTTTATATGAAATATTTAGCTTATAGCAAAGCCTTCAAATCAATGAGGATTAAATACAACTGTGCAGATAATAATTCACATTAAAAAAAATATTATATAGAAAGAAAAAAAAACACAAAAATTTATTGAACACTTTATGTTATCTTCAATAGTTTGTGTTGAGATAAACATCCAATTCTGTTTTTGGAAACTTAGGTAAGTTATAGTATCATTTATTTCCATCTTGCGAATGACCAAACATGGAGTCCAGGTGAAAAATTCATGGTTATAAATAGATATTTGAATTTGTTACATAAAAGTAGTAATAAATTCAAATTCCTTAAAAAACTACAATTTAGGTGAAATAGTCAATTTTTAGCACAGGAGAATCTAAAGCAATGAAGATAAGATAATATTCTGAAGATAAAATTTTGCATTATTAAAGAAAATAATTAAGAATTATCCGAAAAAATGGCACATTTTGCATGATTTTCAACAGTTTGCATTGCAATAAACATCCAATTCCGGTTTTGAAAACGTAGGTACTTCATGAGTCTTGCCTACCAACATCTTGGGAATGACCAAACATGGCGACTACGCTAAAAATTAAGATATAAATTTCTGAATTTGTTGCAAAAAAATATTTTTAAAATAAAAATCCTCATGAGACTACACTTTAGTTGAAAAGTTTTAGCGCTTTTGCGTCCAAAGCAATGAGGATAAGGTGAAATTTTCACATAAAATTTTTCATTTCTCAAGAAAATTATTTTAAGAAATAAAAAAAAAACAATTTGCTACACATTTTAAGTTATTTTTATTTGTTGGCAGAAAAATAAAACATCCAATTAATCTTTGTTTCTGGAAACATTTGCACTTTTCTACTTCGATTTTGTGAATGACCAAATATGGCGACTATGTTTCTAGTTGAAATGCTAAAGTATCTATCACCTTCCTAGTCAAAAAGCAATCTCCAAACGATCTTTGCCAAGTTGTATTTCTTTTTTTTCTTTTATTTATTTATTTTTTCTTTCTTTTTGTCCTTTGGTAAAATTATCTGCAGGCCGCTGTCTGGGACACACTAACAAATCAGAAAAATCATTTCTATTGTCTAGGAATGGCTCAAAATTTTCAATGTGAACGTTTCTGGTTGTGCGTCACTGACGTCGCTATCCTTGCTGGTTTTGGCCTCCTGCTCCTAAAAGCTCTTCTTTCAGTGAGTTCTGAACTGTGTGAGTTTAATAACTTTATTTCTGGAAAGAACGTTGGAACCAATTGCATAAAATGTCTCCAGCGGTAAAAAGCTTAATTATTAGCCTGCCAAAATGCAGTTTATTATGTGTAATCTGCAATCTTGGGAGTTTGGATTTTGCAAGAGGGGAAAATAAAATCTGTTTGCATTACCCCATCCGTGTAAAACCGAAACTATCTGCGTAAAATAAAATAAAGGTGTCAAATCTTAAACCGCATATAATCACAACTGAGTAAAATAAACCCGCGTTAAAACGAGGCTCTACTGTACTTGGGAATTTTTTTAGCTTTTTTGTTCGACATTATCCTAATAAAACATACCATGTTCACATATGCCCTGTGCTCACATGTGCCCACTTTTCCCCTACTTGAGTTATTAAAGGAAGATTTTAAGTTTTTGACAGTTTGTCGCTTTTTTGGTTATAACCAGTTTTTGCCACTGGCACAGCAAAATATTGATTCTGCCGGCAGAGAGCCAACCCTGCGTCTCTAGAAAGAATTTTTTTTTGTTGTTGTTTTTCCCCCCAAAATTTTCGGGGTTTTTTCTAGAAGTTCCAATTTTTTCAGACATCATATTAAAATTTTTACTAAAACATTTGCGTTAATTGTTACTTGATATGCTGATTCTGTTTTGTGTTGAAGTATTTAATGTTAATAAGAAAATTAACAAATAAACAGGAGAATTAAATTATCTTGTACAGCTTGCATTATCAAAAGTAGTATTTTCATGTGGGATAGGAAACCCAGGTTTGTCATTTCAAAGTTGTCCAATGGGGGACAAAGGTTTTGAATTCAACACATTTTATAGGAAAAAAGCATCAAAATGCATAATTTCATTAGGTTTTGGGGGAGGGGGAAAATTGACCCCCCCCCCCCTGCCATAAATGACAGGCATATATACTTCAAAAAATAGATGTTTAAAAATAAATAAACATTGAACATTTAAAACTATTTAATAAAAAAAAGCATTGGAATTTAAGCATTATGAATTTCTGAATGCGTAATGTTGTACTTTGTAGTAAATTACCGCAGTAAGCCAGGGCTAAGGCAGAAATACATAAAATACACCACATTTTAATACCTAGCTTTGCCTTTAATCTATGAGTTGCACCACTGCTGCGGTCACTCGTCAGGTGTGCTAATTCTATATTAGCTACCAGTTTGTTTGACTCTCTTGGCTGCTTTAATAGGTTTTCCACCTCCAGCTCAGTTACTTCCTATTCCGGGCTGATGAGTGCTAAAAAGCACAAAACTGCAGTCCTTGGATGGAATAACTGAGCTGGTGGTACATTTTATGCACATAGTGATGTGGATCGGGTAAATACCCAGCGGGTAGGTAAATATTTTTTGGGTATTTACCCTAGACCTGGGTAAATACCCAAAAACTGGGTATTTTAAAAAAAAATGCAAAAAGTGATTTTTTTTTATTTTTTTTTTTTTAATGTAAATATGAAATACAGTGGAACCTCTCAATAAGGGACACTAAGGGGACCGAAAATTTTGTCCCTTAAATAGAGGTGTCCCTTCTTCGGAGGTACATGAAATTATGCATGCAGTATATTGACTCAGTATAACTTCGTACCAAACAAACTATTAGTATAAATCATTTTCAGCATTTTATTTAAGATAAAATGCTGAAAATGATTTATACTGAATGCAATTCAAAAGTAATTAAATTTCAAATGTTATTCTTTAAATAATTAAAATTTAATTAAAAAAAATTGCCAATGGTATAGTTCTGTTACATACATAAATTATTTTGATACATGAATTACTTGTTCGATTTCATGCAATTTCAAATTTAATATGATATAAATTTCAACTAGAGTTGACATTTCAAGTTTTTTTACACGAAGCTATTCATGGGTCGTTGATTATCCTTCAGCTGTTAGCTTACTTGAAAAAAATACTAAGAGGGGAAAACATGCATGCACATTTAAGCAAGAAGTTCACAGTACATCATATTCGTAAACGTTAATCTCTAACTTAATTCCAGTAAATTCAATACTTTGTATGATGCATTTGTATATTTATTGTTGTAAGTTTTCTCTGTAACTGTCCCTTAAATAGAGTGTCCCTTATTCAGAGGTAAACACATGGAGGTTCCAATTCGAAGAAACTGGGACCAGAAAAAATGTCCCTTAAATAGAGGTGTCCCTTACAGGAGGTACTACTGTAATTGGTAAAACTGATACATACATATGTATTACACAGTTTGTAATCTTTTTTATTGAAAGACTTGATAAAATTTTGAAAGAAACATATCGTGAATCTTTTTTTTTTTTTTCAATGTCATAATTGGAGAAGTATAAGCAATTCAATGAACTTCAGGATTTCAAAATCACAGTCTAGATTAGTCATATCCAAAATGAAAAAAAAAAGGAAGCACGAGGAATGTTTGGAAGAATAAATTGAGAAGTTATTAAGACGATGATGTTATTTATTTTACTGCTGTTTAAGTGATAACGTGGCAAATATAGAAACAGTTTTCACATTAATAAGCAAAAGAAAAAAAGAAAGGAAAAAAATAGTTTTCTGTTGTCTTGCTTATTTGCATTTGCTCCCCGTACTTCATGATGAAAATTTATTCAAACTATTTTTAATACACGCAATTAGTGGTGGAAGGCGAAATATATTTTTAGGTATTTATCCGAAGGCAGGGTAAATCCCCTAGTGATTGCGCAATTTGCAAAAAAAAAAAATTCGGTGATATCAAAGGATGATTTTCTTTTTAAAAGATAAACCGTAAAATGAAAGATTAAAAATATAAAAATTTATACATAATAATTTTTTTAATTAAAAGCTTAATGAAATCTTATCAAAAAAACTGTCAGAATTTAGAATGAACTATTTTAGACTCAAATTCTCTTCTTTTTAAAATACTATTTTGGAATTTTATTTTAAGAATCATTCCATCAGTAATGCAGGATTTTTGAGACAGTATCAAAATTCCTTACTGCTGCAAGTGCAGCTACCTTTAATTTTTCTTTCCCATTATCAGTTCTTTATCATTTTGAAACAAACCTCAACAGTTTCTTTCCTTTAGAATTAATTTAAAAAAATTTTAAACATCTTCAAACACATTTTACTGAAAAAGGATTGGTCAAGTATTTTTATGCTAACATTTATGTTGTACTGAATTTATTTTTAGTATTAAATTGTTTTGTTTTTTAAATTAAAACGTTGCAAAACAGCTGTAACCTCTCTTTTTTTCTCACACTCAATACATATGCTTGAAATACAATAAAAAGAGAAAGTCAAAATATTGAAATGAAATAAGCGAACTAAGGACTGATACGTTGTCACGGGGTAGACCAACCACTTAGCAAGGTCCATTCTTCAGAACACCTTTGGTTTATTTCTTTCTGTTTTTGAATTTTTAATGTGTCTGTGTATTATGTATATATATATATATATATATATATATATATATATATATATATGAATATGTACAAGATGCAGAATATGCCTGAACACTTGAACTATGTTTGGAGGAAATTTCTGCAAAAGATATAGGTAAATAAACAGTTACAATAAATTGAGCGATATTTCCTTACATTTTGATGTCATGTAGAGACATATTACTGGGTTCTAAAATACTAGGACCTTAAAAAATTGATGTTTGCTTTTTTTTTTTTTTCATAACCAGTTAAGCTTTTTACTTTTTGTAGAATGGCTTTTGATATCTGAAATTTGGCTATCAACATTGATTAGGCATATCCAACACAATTAATGTGAATATCATATTAGATTGTTAAGTTGTTTCACACAATAAATCTTTAAATATGTGATCAAAAATAATTTTTGGGCAAAAATTTATTGTTTTGTATGTGATTGGTTATATACATACATAGTGGAATACATACAGAAAAGTATTTAAGTTGAATAAAAATGTTTGAAATAAATACCCAGGTAAATACCCATTTTGGGTATTTACCCGGGTATATACCCTGGGTATTTACCCCTGAAAATAAATACCCGGGTATTTTACATCACTATATGCACATAATATTGCATTAGAAATTTTAAATTTTAATTTATTTCCCTAGTGAAAGAAATCCCTTCAAAAAAATAAATAAATAAAAGTTTATCCCCCCCCCCCGGGACTGTTCCTATATCTAGTTCCAAGTATAAAAATTTCATTTGCTTCATAAAAATAAAACTATTAAGCATCCCTTTATACAATGCAAGAAGACATTATTAAAAAATGCATTTGTATTAAATTGGCTTTACATCACATTAGTAAAGCCAATTTCATGAAAAGCCATAGATTTATTCTATGCTTTAAAAAAATCAATACTAATTTCGGGAAATTAATAAAAAAATGTCAAGATACAGGTCCTTTAAATAAAACCTGCTAGTCAGATTCCTCAACAAATAAAAGTTCCATAACATTTATTTTAAAGTGGAAATGCTCAGCTAACTCTTGACCCTTGTTGTTACATTACTAGATATAAGATGTTTTTCAAGTGAAAACTTTTATTCCAGAGCTCCAAAATGCATAAGTAAACAAAAAAAAAAATCAAATATCCATACAGCAAATTTTTCAATTGTTTAATTATTTAAATCATTTATTTTTGAATATAAAAGTAGATAATCGATCATTTTTACAGTTTGTTTCATCATTCAGTTGTGAAATATTAACGTATTTAATTTGATCAAGCATTCAAATAACTTTAGAACAAGACGAACTAAAACCTTAAGCATTGTTTGTCAACAAAAAAAATTACCAGAAAATTCAATAAAACAGCGTTCTGAAACAGAAAAGTGATATAGATTTCAAAAATGTAAGATCTTAATCGAGAGGGAAAAAAAAGGAAGTCTTTAAAAAATATATTTAAATTTTTCCAGCTATTTTGGGGAAAATCCTCATCACTCCAACAACGGGACACGAAAATTAAATCTTTGCGACGGTATAATTAAGAATTTAAATGTATTTCAAATTCTGCACATGCAAAAACTCTCTAAAATACTTAAAAAATAAAATTCAAGCCAAAAACTGCGCTTTTTGAAAAATGTGCCAAAAATACAAAAATATGATTGGCAAGGTAGTAAAGAGGCGATAACGCACCAATTTTAACATCCATGTGTTCCCATAAACAAAGTAGCAATGATGAGCTTGACAGTCCATTATTTATTTAGCTTTAACTTAAAAAGATAATCGTTACGTTTTTGAAATTTAATTCGCAATAGACGAGCAACATTTAGATTTCTTTACGAAAAAAAAACCTATCTAAATGATAAAAATGTAAGCAATTTTACGTAGACTTAGTAATTATAATTATTATCACATTCACATATGCTACTCGTTGGTGCTCACAGACAATCTACAAATTAGAAGACAATAATTCAGCTTATATTTTATTCAGAAACTTCGTATCAATCAAATAACCCGATTTACGATTACAATTTACGTTCCCGCCATTTCCAAGCATTAGCAATGGCGCATCATATACATATAAACACACATTTCTGCAGCACAATCGAACAAAACCATCACTACGAATAAAAATGAGATTTTAATATCAAGAAATAATTTAAAAATAAAAGAGCTTACCAAGTTTTCTGAAAACGATTAATATGAAGGAGAAATGTAGCAGTTGTCATAACTTAGTCGGATCCATTCTACTATGTAACCACGGTCGCGGTATTACAGTAGGTTTACTGTAACGTAAACAGACTTTCGCCAAGTATGACCGAAAAATAAAATACCAAATTATTGTCGCCAAATATCCCAGTTTATACCGCAGTTAAAAATCGATGGAACATTTTCAATCTGACACAGTTTTACGCGTGGCTTATTAATAAAATAACATGTTTACTATTGGATGTTTTTAATTGACATTTAAACGAATAAACTTTTCTGATGATCATTTGATAGAAAAAAAAACACTTTTTTTATTTGAGGTCGGAACTAAAACGAGAACGTAAAAGAAGAGAAACAAATCTGCTCAAAAAAACACATTTACTATTTTGAGTCTTCTATTTTTTAACTAGATTAGTTGAGAAATCTGCTAGTTTCGAAAGATTTTGCATACTGAAGCACCTTGCCTCTCCTAAAATTGAAGTATCGATCGACCACAAGCAAGAAGAATGAATCAGAAGAGGGCACCTATGGCATTCTAGAGAGAACGGAGGAAATAGTAATAATTTCGCAAATGTTCCACACAGAAAGAATCACATAAAAAAAAAAAAACTACGTAAATATAAATGCTGTGTTGTGGGCAGATATATTGACAGAATTATTTTCAAGGCCAGAGCGGCAGAATACACTTAACTCCTTAGTTTCAAATTTAAGGGAACGTAACATCCCGATTCGTCCATTAATTTCTTCTTTAATCGAATCAATAATTAACATTTTAAAACAATGTGTTGCCGTATTATATGAGTCATTTCGAATACAATTTTGATTAGAATTATTTGCGAAATATAGAGCTTATAGAAATGCAAATTTAAAATAATCCCAGGGGAGTTTCTTGGTAAAACAATAATATTAATGGAAACGGCATGTAGTATCTAAGTGTTATCTCAACTAAGGCCTCTATAGTGGTTCTAAGTTCCCCCAGTTGTAGTTGTTCTAATCTCAACAGTGGCGTACCAAGACGGATGGGGGCCTGGGGCGCTACTCGAATTGGGGGCCTATCTGGTATTGAAACTGAAGTTTCTCAAAGTATGTGTACGTACCATATATTAAAGTAATTACTTTAAGTGGTACATTTTTACATATTTCAGGTAGTGTTGGTTTGATTTCGGACACTATTGTAAATACCACAGTAAAACACATGGTTTTAAGTGAAATTAAGTAAATACTATATTTTTAATAAAATTGTGCTTTGTCATAAAATATCAAAAACAGAAAAAAGTCTTAAAATTATATTGTATCTTAAAAATTTATTGCATCTGAACATCCAAGTATATATTTAAAAACATATAAAACGAATTAAAGCAGCTAATTCTAATCTAGTTGCATAGAAGTTGCAATTCTTCATTACAAAATTCAATTAGTACTCATGAATTGAAATATTTTTGAAAAATATTAGTAACTACATTTTACTGACCTTTTATGCATGTGTAGAAATGAGAGCATTAAAAATATAGAACCGATTTGATTTCTAAAGCGAAGAGCGTAATTTCACCCGATTATCGGACAAAGCGCTAGGAACTATTTCTTTCGCTTGGCCGCAGCTCATTTCTCCATAGTCAAGTAAGCTTGCAATCGAGTATAGAATGGATGGGAGGAGGTATTATGCAGTCAAGGTCAAAAGTCCCGAAGGATTGACCAATTAAACAGTTTTATGCTGTCGAAAGGGGCATAGCAAAAAGGAAGTCCCCTTTGCTTGGGACAGAAGGGGTCCGTCCGATTTGCTCTTAGAAGTTATATATAGCTTTGGGCAGAAGACGAAACTTAAAACCACAGAAGTGCAGCTGGTAAAAAGAAAAATTTATCTGGCTGATTCTTCCAACGCCACAAAAGATAAACAACTGCTCATTTAGGAATGGATTTTCTTGGTTATATGTTTGAATTTGGTTTCAAAAATAGTGTATGAATTAAGACTAGACCATCGTAGTCTTAATACACAAAACAAAACATAAAACACATATTTTAGCTGTATACTGTATGATTAAAAATTATAAACGTGCATCTGTTATGCATTCGTTTTTTTTTTTTTTTTTTTAAATAAATTGTTTGAAAAAAAAAATGTATAAAACTTTGCTGAAAGCACTTAACGAAACAAAAGCAAACGATTTTTATAGGTTTGGTTAATTTAAAAATTTGGGGCCCCCATTAAATTCGTGGCCCAAGCGCTCATGTGCCTTTGTACACTAGGACGAGTCACTGTGAAAAAAAGTCATATTTAACGAAATTTATGATATATACTCGCATATATACGTAACTGATTAATATTTCTAATCATGATGTATATGACAGGTCTATTGGAAAAAAATAAGATACAATTTTGGGGCCTATGTCAAAGCGATGCCTGTGAGACATAATTTGCCCTCTCTTTGTTTAGGCAAGAGGCACTGAGAAAATATCCATTCTACATAAAAAGACAACTTTTTATTTATCTAAACCATGACATAAGGCAGGTTTGGCGAAAAAGAAAACGAATTAAAATTTTGGGCCTATGTCAAAGCGGGGCCTGGGTATCATAAACCCTCCATTGATCCCGAAGAGGAGTCACTGTGAACAAATATTTGTTCTTTAAAAAAATTATGATTTATTAAGCCAACTTGTTTAAGCATTCAAACCAAGATATGCGACAATATTGGTGAAAACCAAATTTTGAAATTTAGGGGCCTATGTCAAAACGGGGCCTGGGGCAGACCGCCCCCTCCGCCCCCCCCCCCCCCCTTCGGTACGCCACTGAATCTCAACTAACTACATCATGGTTTTAAGAACAAATCAGTCACTACTTTGAAATTCACAGAGAAATAGTTTCTGAATAATCATATATATATATATCTAATTCGCTGTTCGAGTAACGCTCTGACGTCATCAACATTGAAACTCGCGCCATAGCATGATAATTTGATATTCAGTTTTTGGTCATGCTTGACATGCAGGGAAGTGCTTTATTTTGACATGGCTGAACTGTATCCGGTAACTTAACTTTTTTACTGGTAACACTGTAATTTCAGGAGAATGAAGAAACGAAAAGTAGTCTATATTGAACGCTATCTACTGGAGTTTAGGGTTAATCCACTGGAGTCTGGAGTTAGGATTAATATTTCAACCATCAAAATATCACCAAACAGGCAATTGCTTCGTTCAAATGTAGAAGCAATTTTCACCCGTCATACATTGACGGGTGATTTTCTAGTAGTTCAATAAAACTTGTGTTTTATTAGGCTCTGCTTTTCTTAATTACATAATATTTTATACTTAAAATGTAAATTAATTAATCAAAAGTCAAATATAAAGGGTTTTGCCTTGCCCTCGCGTTATAATCATTATGGTAATGGTAATGTTCTTAATTAAAACCGCTCATTTATAGCAGCTCAGAGAAATTATGGTTTGGTATTTGATTGGCTAAAAGTGTTAAAGATATTTTACGTCCACATTTAAAGAAAGGGTGCCCCCCTAAGGGCAAGGGCGCCCCCCTCAATATCGCGGAGACCCGCCCCTAAGGAGAAAAATACCCTTCAAAACAACCCCCTCCCAAAAAAACACACACAAATTCAATGGCGCAGTCTGCGCCAAGACCCCTCCGTGGGCACCCCTGTTCAAAGTACAGTTTTTACTCTTAATGCAGTCAAATCCAGAGCAGTGAAATGTATCATTAAATTGAGGAAATCGTTAAATCGGGTATCCTTAAATCGAAGTTATACAGTATATTAGTGCATTATACTTATGTACTTAAAAGTAAATTACTTGGCCTCAATGAATCCTAAAAAAAAATTAATGAAGTCATGAAACCTTTATTATGAAACTCTCTATGCTGGGAAGGGGGAGCATTTTCCAATTTACGCCCCCCCCCCCCCCAAAAAAAGTTATTTCTGTATCCGTCCCTGTCTGTATTCATCCATACACGTACATATACTAGCGAAAGATGTCAGCAAATAATATTATTCAGAATTAGCTTCTCGCAAATTATCCCGTGCATAGAATGATATAAAATTAATTTTCACGGACGTAAAATTAGTTATAACCCTTTTTTAGTCAATTTAGGCACTTTGTGCTGCGGAACATATGAAAAACATCTTGGAGGTTACATTTTTACTGGCTTTCTATTCATACAGAGTTCGAAAAAATTGGACGATCTCTTTACGTAGAACCAGTTAAGGTGAAAAATGGGTTTTAGATTAATATCTGGGTTAATTAAAGTTCTAAAAAGATGAGAATAAGCTGGACGGAATCATTGAAACTTTCCATTTTTTTACATATGACAGGACCTTGACTACCATTAGTTATCTAGGAGATTTCAATTGAAAATTGATAAAAAACAGTTTTTCACTTTTCTCAGGGTCGTCATTTAGGCCGGGTCAAGGAGCCAATTGCCCTCCCCCCTCCCTCAAAAGTTTAAAATGGGGCTGACTTTCTTTATGGTGTGCTCAAGCGATTAAAAAGAATCAAATTCGGGAATTAGGAGCTCAAAAGCGCCTATAAATCGTTTTCTACTTCATTTAGGCAATTCCAGTTCTGGTGATTTGTAGAAAACTTCCGCAGTGTTTTTTTTTTTTTTTTTTTTACTGGCTTTCCAAAACTGTTCCAAAAGGACAATTCTTCTTGTATAAAGAATCGCTTAGTACCTATTTATGTGTTTTTAATTAATATCTCAGTTAATTATCGTGTTTTTAAAATGTTTTACAGGGGCACTCAAGAAGAGGGGGAGGGGGGGTCTTAGCTCAAACTGCTTCATTGAAATTTTTGAGGGAGTTGATCTTCGGGTGAGAAAAAAATAGCGATATGTCGATATGTGATGCTACTATTTGATTACTTCAGCATTTTATGTTACCCCACATTTTTGAAAGTTTGTGCTTGGTGTCACGTTTTTTTCTTCAGTTTTATACAACGTTTTAGCAATCGCATACTTTGGTGGGTCATTCATGAACAGGAGCTTCGCACTCCGATTAGTTTCAAAGCGGATATCTGAGAACTATCAGCAAGAATCCTGTCATCCCCCTAGAGTTTTAACATATTTTGTATAGAGGTACTGAATCTTAATAAAATATTTATTGTTCTTTCCTATTAAAAGCACCAGTGACACGATGAATAACGCACCTGACTATGGATCACACTTCTTTAATTTCATTTTCTTGAGCATTTTTAACTCTAATCACACTATCGATTCCATGACAATAGATTTCAAAATAAAATAATTGCAAACGGAAATTTAAACATTTCAGAGCAAAATTCATCAAATAAACGTACAGTAAAAAAATATTTGAAGGCGAAACTTTCTTATCGTGAGTCATTTTAACTGAGTTTTTAAGACTTCATTGCAGCAATGAAATTTTGCATGTCTGTGTCACTCAAACAGAGCAATACCATATCCAGGCACGTTTCCGGCAGAGGAGGCAACTGTCGGGTCAGGAGAATGAAGCATTCGAGACACTTAGCTTCAAGTACCTTCCTCTCTTGGACCCTCCTCATTTTGGGATCTATGAGATGGGCGTAATACGGGAAGTCCGTCACACTATCATGGTATAAATCATAACGGACAATTTCGTCTGTAAGATACGGAACGATCCAGCACGCGTGTCGCATCACAAGGTTGTAGAAGGATACCCTCGATTTTAGTATGCGGGTGTCCTTCATCTTCTGTATTTCTGCGTGACACTCGGTGAGGACATCAGTGCAAAACTGCTTTCTATCCTCCCGAATCTTGATTTCAGTCCAGTTGATGGTGATGTCTCTCCACGCGCAAGACACAAGAATTTCTTTCACTATATTATCATGTCCTCCGTGAAAAGCTTCTTCCAGAGGATACATTCCTCTGTTATTCTTGACTTGCGGACGCATTTTACTTAGCAAAAGTTTCCTTACTATTCGTGCACTGCCTTTCATTGCAGCGAAATGAAGAGGAGTATGTCCATCTTCATTTACGATGTCGAGTTCACTGTCCGCGTCAAGCAGATGCTCCACTAACTTCTCTTGCTCCCAAAACACTGCCCGATGCAGGGGCGTCCATCCCCACTTATCTTGTAGACGTGGATTTGCTCCTGCAGCAAGTAGCTTTTCTACCATTCCCAAATATCTTTGCCAGACAGCTAGGTGAAGAGGAGTCAATCCACTTCCATCGGGGATGTCGTTCACATTGTCGGCATCCATCAGGAGGTTCGCTGTGGCCTCCATGCCCCAAAGTAAAGCTATGTGAAGAGGCGTTCGTCCATCTCTATCTTGAGCACGGGTATCGAGTCCCTCGCCAAGCAACTTCCTCACCTTCTCTAAATCCCTTGTTTCTGCTGCCAAGTGCAACTCGGTTCTCCCCTTTTTATCTTGGCTTGCTTCTGATGCGGCTCTAGACATTTTCCTGGGGAAGAAAAGAATTCCTAGTTACAACAAACATTCAGCTGAAACGCGGCATGGACCCTATTCACGGTTTGGCAACAGTCCCTTCAGCTGTTTGTCTGCGGGTATTTTGACTCAAAATGCAGTGTTTGTAGTGCGATCCCCCCTCCCGAAATTTTCGTTATCGATGTTGTAATATTTCATGTTAAAAAAATAAAAAATATTTGTTTTTTTTTTTTTTTTTTTTTTTTTTTTTACACTCCTCTTTGTGAAAATTGCAACACCATGAAAGAAGCATCATAGTTGATTGAAATTTAATACACAATTGAATGGTAATAGTACAAATAAATGATTATATTTTCAAACCAAACAAACAATAAAAAGAGATAGAAATTAGTATTTTGTTAAGAGTTTTTTGAAAAAAAAATAGTTTTTACAAAAATAAGCCGAGATTGTTGAACAATTATGTTTTTACTTTTTTCGGACGTACGCCTTGTATTTCAGTTTTAATTCATTCGTTCAATAAGGAGGACTAAAATTTAATAAAAGTCATTTCTGAATGGTTTTTTACACTTATAGGATGCATATTACATTGTAGTTAAAAATTAAAAATTCATCAAAATTGAAAAATACCTGAAATGAAAAAACATTATTTTCTTTAAAGTATAATGAAAAGTATTGTGGGATATACTTTTATCGGCGGCTTCCGGTGGGCTAAAATTTACATATATTAATAGTTTAATCCTTCCTGTAAATGAACAACAACATTTTAGCTGCGACCACCTGCGACTGCAGTCGTGGCAGATGTTTTTGTTTGATCTTCGCTGTTTACGAATAAATATAGTAAGTTACGATATAGTAAGTTAGAAAATAACTCGTAATGGTATGACGGGGGTAAATTGCTTTTTTATCAAATAAATTGATCATCAAATTTGACATGCTCCAGACTAACATATGTCACAGTTTCACTTCTTTGCAGGAGAGCCTAAAAACGTTTGTTTACTGTTTCCGAAACATGGGGCTTTTGAAACATTCATCAATAAATATAGAGGATTTTTTTTAAAACAGATTTACGTTGTTATGGCTTAATGCGGAGCATTATTCTACATGCAATGCAGTAATAACCTGAAAATAACAATTTTCGGACCCGTTTGGCTTTAAAGAAGATACATATGAGAAAGAAATTTTTAAAACTCATACAGAATTCTATATAAAAAGTTAAATAACCATTCTGTTCATAAAACAATGAAATTAGAAAATCATTAAACGTTTGAAATTTCTGATTTCCTTTTCGAAATCATTCTAGTATAAAGCTGTTCTCAGTTTGTCAACATTGCCAGAAAATATTGTTCGAGGGTATCATTTGCAATAAATAAACCTTGCGTGTGGCATACGACAGATTTAATTTATATTTTTCACTAAAAACAGAAATGAATTTGAACTACAGAGAAACCCCGATTTCACGTTTCTCAGAGGCCTAAATCAAACATAAAGTACGTAAAATATGGGAAAACGTCAATTCAAATCCAAAAACATAAAATATGGGAAAACGTAAAATACGAGAAATGTATAAAAAGCAAAAATCAGGTAAGGAAACCAAAATAGTAATAGTGGTTGCTACGATGACGCTTATAAAATGTAAAAATGCGATATTTTACGAAAAGAACATTATTGTACACACCAGTTTAGATCATTCTATCACATTAATTAACGAATTCGGGCGTTTACGTTGAAAATAGTCAGTAATAATGAGTCACTGAATCCAAAGTAAATACATCATCTTCCAGGATTGGAACACTTTGCAAAGTTTTTTCCTAGTCTTTATGATAAAGAAAATAGTTTTTCACTCAAGCTCTTAAATGCAGTATTGAAAGAAGAGACAAGTTGTGTTTCCTCTTCTTCTTGTTCATCTTCATTGGCGGCCGAAAAGTCCATAAGGTCAGCTCCGAAGTAAAGTCCGAATGGAGCAGAAGCGTTTCTGTTTTCATGAATTAACTTTCAACAGAGTGGATTATGTTTAAAGATGCACAGAGGGAAACATTTTTCTTAATTTTAAAACATTTTTTCTCTTTTTTTTTAACTGCCAAGGGAAAACGTAAAATGCGGGAAATTTATAAATAACAAACTTTCCATCCGGGATAAATTAATATTATTAGTTTATGGAAAAACTGGGACCTGATGATAAAAAACGTAAAATGTGGGGAAAACGTAGATTCGAGGTACGTAAAATCGGTGTTTCGCATTGAATACGATCAGCAAGTATGAAAATAAATATTACCATGCAACAATTTTAAAAAATTTCCAAAGCATTTTTTGAGAATATACAAAGTTATTGAATTTTTTCCGCTTTTTGGTCGTTTTGAACCACTGTGCGCCGCCCAACGAAATACACACATGTTAGATCGGTGACATATTCGAAGAGTATGCAGGCCAAGGAAGAAGCTGTACCTGCTACGAATCAAGGTAGGATTTGACAGTTCTGGCGACATGTGGACGGGCATTATCCTCCTGGAATACATTGCAGGAAAGGAATAGCGTGGGGCTGTAAAACTTCGTTTATGTATCGGGTACGGTTTAAACTGCCCACAATTCGTAGCAATTGTGATCGTCCATATATGCTATGGCACCCCAGACCATAACTCCGGGTGTTCGTCCGGTGTGGCGTTCGATAATGCACTCCGAAATGTGCCGTTCAGCGGTATAGCGCCTGACACGAATTCAGCCATCATGGTGCCACAAATTGAAGCGGGATTCGTCAGAAAAGACGACCTGCTGCCAATCAGCACGCCAGTTCCTATGCACATTGGCCCATAGTAGCCGCAGGCGGCGAAGTTTTTGCGTGAGAGGAATCCTGTATCAAGGAATCCTTGCGCGCAGCCCACGCTGCATCAGACGTCTCCGAATTGATGAAGCACACAATGAAACACCTGTAGCTGTTGACCACTTTGGCCAATTGTCTAGAAGAAGCTGTGCGGTCCGTCAGCGCCATACGCACCAGGTGTCTGTCATCGCGAGCTGACGTCACATTTCGGGGTCCACTCCCGGATTTCCGAGTTGTCCGAAACTCGTCCGTCCACTGCTTCCAAACATGCATGATTGTGCTGCTGTTCCGCTGCACACGAGTGGCCACTGCACGATAAGACAATCCAGCTTCACGAAGTCCGACGATTCAGCCCCGTTCAAACTTCGAAATTTGCTCAAATTTCGCTTTCTTTCGTCGAAGAGGCACAGTAAAGATTCAGTTAACGTTTACTCGTTTACTCTAGCATATAACCACCGATAATCATACACGCCTCGCTACAGCCGTCTATTTATATTCGGTTCGATCCTCCGTTCAGAGGGCGCTGCTCAGCATACGCATGCGCTGCCGGTCTGCAATTCTAATCATTTGCATATCATGCCCTACTTTACATTTCCTGCAATGTTCAGCTCACTCGCGTAAATCCTTCGTGGTATTGCAATTTTCGCAAACAGGAGTGTAAGTCTTTGCATGTGTGTGTGTGTGACAGCAGTGGCATAGTCAGCAGGGGAGGGGGGGAGCACAACATTTTCGTTCCCGAAATAGTATTTTTCATGTGGAAATAAGGTTTTTTTTAATTTTTAGTCTTTGTTTGAGCGTGACAGCATTGGCGTAACCATTCGAGAGGCACAAAGCTTCCGTTATCGATGTAGTATTACTTCATGTGGAAATAACCTTTATTTATTTATTTGTTTATTTTTTCAGCCTTAATGTTTGTTTCCAAGTTTTACGCTTACTTATCAAAAGAGCAAAAGAGACAAAATCACGGTATCCTTGAAAAATAGATAGGAACCAAACACTTAACAAAAATTGAAATTGCTTTGCGAAATCAACCTCTTTTCTTTGCTTCCTATCCTACGGCGACAAAAATCGCTAGCTTCTACCCAGGCACGCAACCAGGAAGGAGCTTTGGTGTCTTAAGGAGTTTTATGATAACAGATATTTTAGGAGCATAAAACAAGAGCTACATTTCAGACTTTTCAAAGGCTCAGCAAGGCTAAAGCCTAGGATATGTACTCAGTATACTCAGAAGGAAAAAAAAAACTAATATAATACCAGACGCGTACAAAGTACATTATATTTCCGTAAGTCTAAGAGAGAGGAGGCATTTATTCCCACCTAAAATCCTTCCTTCCGGGTCTCCTTTGCTAGGGGCGGCAAAATCTGTAACACTACATTAAAATCAATTTTTTTTAAGACCGCGCTTTGCTAGGAATGCCAAATTTTGTCTCAGTAAATCAACATCAAAAACTTTTTTTTTTTACTGTTCAGTTCTAAACTGTCTCGGGAAATTTTTCTCATTTAACCACAAGCACGAAATACTGGATACTAACATATATGCGGACCATTTATCACTACTGGAGCTGACATAGTAAGACGAGAAAGAGAGCATTCAACCTCGTTGGAGAAAATTTCAAATCACAAAGATCGACAAGCAGTCAGAGGTGGACTGGGTCCTCCAAGAGGGCGCCAACCTTGACTAATAAAGGGCGAAAAAAAAAAAAAAAACCTCAAATGTGCACAGGTGGTTAGATTGCGTAAAAAAAGAAGAAAAAAAAAACCACGGGTTTCGTTGCTCGAGGACGCAAATAAAATAAAATTAAATTTAAAAAAATTAAATTTTTTACGTCTTGAATTCAAATTATGTTTTTCACAATCAAGATTCACGTGTGTGTGTGTGTGCAGGCGCGCGCGTGTGTAGGCATGTGTGAGTATAGTAGGCGTGTGTGTGTGTAGATGTATATGTGTATTGTGTGTGTGTATTGGGGATAGACGCCACCACCACTGGCCACCAGCAAGGTTTGTTTTCGCTCACGGTGGCCAGTGGAAGGTGGAGTTCGAAGTTCGTAAGTTAACCTCGAATGAACGCAAACTATTTCTAACCGTGGCCACGAAAATGTGTCCTCTTAATAAGGCGCAAAATAAAAAAGGGGGCGCATAGGTTTAAGGGAGCAAAAAAAAAAAAAAAAGAGGGTGCACAGGTTTGAGGGCATAACAAGAAACGAAGACGTACAGGTTCGAGGGCGTAAAGAAAGGGAAAAAACGAAGGTGCATGCGTTCGAGGAAGAAAACAGAAGGCGCATAGGTTCGATGGCACTAAAAAAAGAAAAAAAAAACGAAATAGGTGAGGTTCAAAGTCGCAAAGGTTTTTGGGTGAAAAAAAAGTGCTCAGGTTTGAGGGCGTAACCCCTCCCCCCCCCCTCCAAAGAAAACGAAGGCTGACAGAGGACGTTTGAGGGCACATCGGCCATTCCGCCCCTGCAAGTAGTCATTGCCTTAACTAACTCCGTGAGTGCGCCTCCACGTGTTTCCAAAAACCTCATGCGCCTGTGGTTTTTTTCTGCTCCCTTGATCCTGAGCGTCTTCGTGTTTTCTTTTCTTTTCTTTTTTTTTTTTGCACTCTCAAAACTGACCACCCCCGTTTCCCTACCCCTTTTTTTTTTTTCTTTGCCCCTCGAACCTGTGTGCATCTTTTGCGCCCTTCGGGTTTGGGACTCAAGTTTGTCCCCCTCTTAGGAAACCCTGTCCGCCCTTGGTAGAAAGATCCATTTTTGGGTCCAAAACGTCAATTGTGAATAAAAAAAGAATTATTCATCGATTTTTTTTCGGAAAGGTCTATAAACCTTCCCAGCACTAACTTAGGCAAATTAAAAATTTTAACGAAATCGATCCGGTATTTTCCGCGCTTACCCCGGACACATAAATTCGGAGTTTGTGTTTTATTTATAAAAAGAAGGTACTAATGCCAAATTATAGGCATGCTTAATATAATTCGAAATCTTAATTATATGTGTGAACTTAACTTTAACAAATTTTAAATAATTCGGGAATCTTTGCGACTAAAGGTCTGTAATGCGACTCATATTCAACATACGGTGCTTCAAGATTTATTTATTTTTTAAATATGTATTTATTTTATTTTATTCATTTATTTTTTCAACGTACACATTTTTTGGGACATGGCGCTCATTGAAGTGAAGCCGATACTTTGATTTTGCATCGAGAAGTACAATCGAAAACAAATTGTGGAAAAAAAAAAGATCGTTTTTTGATGATTTTTACTACCTTTTACAGAAAAGGAAGTATTGTATTCGCAAAAAAAAATTTCACTCAAAAATCGGCCTAAATTTCCATTTTTCTCACCCCCGAATGAATGTTGAGTTTTTTTTCGACCCGACCACACGTGGATACATGCCTAGGAACGTACAGACACCCGAAATATCCATTTTGACGACCCCCGAGTTAATTACAACGAATTTTCTCGTGACGTCCGTATGTGCGTAGGTATCTCGCATAACTCAAAAACGGTATGTCCTTGAAAGTTGAAATTTGGTACGCAGACTCCTAGTGGGGTATAGTTGTGCATCTTCTCTTTTGGTTGCATTCGGATGTTCCTAAGGGGGGTTGCCCCTTTTTGGGGAGAAATCATTGTTAATTTCGATGTAAACTTAAGTGGTGTTATAATTTGTCGGACACTTGGCGATATATCGCCAGTCTTTTGGTCGTTAACTTTTATCGCCAATTTAGCGACAAATTTGGCGATTCTTTTAAAAATTTGGTTTTAATTTGGTCACTCTTGCTGATATTTAGAGAGTAAACAATTGAATCGCATTAAAATTGCCAATAATGGAGAAATGACATTAAATTGGAATAAAAAGAAGTCATATGATGCACACACATCAGCTCGTTTTAAAATATTTTAGGGAGGAGTACCACCTTGACGGTCCCTCCATACGACAAATGTTCATGTTTTTATACCTTTCTTTTCTCTATGCCCTCTTCCACTCCAAATAAAAACGAGCTGATGTGTGCATCGCATGACTTCCTTTTACTCCAATTTAATGCTTATAGTGCCTCGGGAGTAAGCAAAGAAACACTTTAAATGTTTTTACCCCAAGTTTGCTGCGAATTGAAGCAAGGAAAACGTTTTATACACATAAATTTTCCCAATATTGGCAGTTTTAATGTGACTCTCCAAAAAAAAAAAAAAAAAAAAAAAAAAAAAAAAAAAAAAAAAAAAAAAAAAAAAAAAAAAGCCAAATAGAAACCAGATTAAAAAAAAAAAAAAAACGCCAAATATGTTGCCAAGTTGGCGACAAAACTTGACGATCAGAAGCTTGGCGATATATCGCCAAGAGTTTGCCAAATTATAACAGCACTTGAGTTTGCAATGAAATTAGCAATGATTTTACCACAAAAGGTGTAAAAGACCCCCTTTGAAACTTCTGAATGCAACAAACAGGGAAGGTGCACAACTAGATTCCACTAGGAGTCTGCGTACCAAACTTCAACTTTCTAGGACATACCGTTTTTGAGTTATACCAGATATATACGCACATAGATACATACGGACGTCATGAGAAAACTCGTTGTAATTAACTCGGGGATCGTCAAAATGGATATATCGGATGAATATGTTCTTAGGCATATATCCACGTGTGGTCGGGTCGAAAAAAAAAACTATATTCATTTGGGGGCTTATCAAAATGGAAATTAAGGCCGATTTTTGAGTGAAATTTTTTTCGCCAATACAATAGTTCCTTTTTTGCAAAAGGAAGTAATAACCATTTTAAAACAGTCAAAAAAAAAAAAAAAAAAAAAAAAATGGGAGGGGGAGGAAGTGGCACTATCTCCAAAACTCTAAAATGAGATGAGTAGGGAGAAACGGTGGTCATATTTGAATTCAGAGGGTCATTTTATCTAACGAGCTTTTATATACATACATTTTACAGAACTATATACATTTACTGATAAAATCGACATTGGTAGTATTGTTAAGGATTTTCCGTTGGTGCAAAGTAGAAAATTAATAATTTAGGTTAAGAAGATTTTTTTTTTCAAGTCTAAATATATGTAAGTATCATGTAATTTATAATCATATTTTTGCTTCTTTTTATTTCCAAAAAAAGTTTTAAAAATTGCTACCAGTAAATACAGTTTTTGGTCACGTTTTAAATGTTTTGATTTAAGGAAAATATTATAGCTCACATAATGCAATAATTTTTGAAAAATATTTCAATCAACAATATTTCCTGTTTGATTTAAATGTAAAATATATTCTGAATAATAAAATTCTGTTTTCGTTCAGTAAAATATGAAAAATGTCGTTTTTTTTGGGAGGGGGGCATTTTGCAGGAAAATGTAAGAGGGGCGGCAAATTTGGTGCTTGCCCCGGGCGGCACAAACTTACGCTACGCCGCTGAATGGAAAACAAACTTTTGAGCTCACAAGAACAGATTCTTCAGTGTACTATTCTGAACAGCGTGGCCCTTATGTAATGTGAGCTTCAGGAATGGAGGAGTCTAAGTTGATAATGGCCAAAAGACAACCCTCGGATCCCTCCCCCTCTATCAAATGGGAATTTATTTTCCTGTGTCCCCCCGCTCTCCCAATTTTTTTTCTTGGTACGCCGCTGCTGCCCCCCCCCCCCAACCGATCAGAATCCTGGCTACGCCACTGCTATAAAAACTCGTTTTATTTAATGATTACTGGACTTCATATGCATCATGAACTTGCTTAGGGCTCATGCAGACTTATGACTGCATGAAAAATGTTGAGAAAAAAGGAAAGTAAAATGAGGATGCGAGTTTTCACCATGTTTCTGATGAGGAAACAACGAGGCTTAGAAACATGAAAATACGACAAGAAGTATTACGTATCAAATGAATTTTTCATCATTCTTTTGCTACGTTTCTTAGTAAAAAACTTTCAAAAGATCTCTTTTCTAAATAGAAAGAAGAGTTTATAAGCTACATAAGAGCAATTGTTATTAGAATGTGTAGAACTGAATTTTCGTCTGCTACAGTACCCACAATGCACCGCAGTGACGTTTAATACCCGCAGTGCAGTGACGTCAGGTGAATAGGGTCCACTGTTATGGGTTGCATTTTTCCAAAATGGGGACCGAAAAAATACTACATTAGGGCAGTGCTTGGAAAATAAATTTATTTTGTAGCGAACTACAACTACTTTTTTTAAAATGTAGCAACTACAAACTACTTCTGAAATGTAGTCGCTACTTCGCTACTTTTCAAAAAAAAAAAAAAGTAACTAAATAGCATACACACTAGGCGTACCACAAAAAATGAAAGTCGATTTTTCAAGTCGCATACTCTCCTGCATTTTTCCTCTTAGGTCAAAACAATTGTAAAAAAAAAGTTTCACATAATTTGAACAACGGCGACCCGTGCCTACTTGCGTCTGAAAATGTAAACCAGCACTTGTATTCCAGGTCAAATCGAAAAAGAAAAACTGTTTTTAGAAACTCGAAATTTCTGTTGATAAAACGTTACCCCTATACCACACATGCACCACAAAAACAGTTATTCAAATGAAAAAATCTTTAGATATCCCACACTTGGCCTAAAATACACTGCTTGACAATTGCTAAGGAACAATTACGTTTTTTGGAATAGTTAAGAATAGATAATTGTTAAAGAAACAGAACGAAATATATAGTTAGTAGGGAGGAGGAGCCTTTATTATAAGTACAAAATAATACAGATATTACTACATCAATGAAGTAAAAATTTAAAAATAAAAAAATAATCCTACTTAGATGATTTTCATTCAACCACAAAAAAAAAAAAAAAAGATCTAGGTCAGAATGATGGAGACATGAGTACCTTAATATGATGTATGATAACCAGAGACACTGATGCACAATTTACATCTGTTTTCCATACTCCCCATTAATTATTGAGGAGTGTGTGGGGGGGGGGGGGTTTCTCTCTCCTCTCTCAATGCGGATTTGAGTTCCTGTACTGTTCTGGGAGGGACGGTCCTTCGCGTAACACGTCTGCCAATATCCTCCCAGGCAAGTTCAATTGGATTTAAGTCGGAAAAGTAAGCAGGCCACTGCATACGGAGAATGTTTTCACTTTGCAGTGTTTCTGACACTTCAATGTTCCAGTGTGGCCGTGTATCGTCGTCCGTAAAGAGAAAGTCTGGACTTATATCCCCCCTAAAAGACGAACATGGTCCAGCATACCATCTCTGCAATACATTTGCGACGTATCGCTTTCTTATTCAAAAATGTGAAGCGGTGTTCTGCCATTGTGCATGATACCTGCCCACACCATAACGCCTGGGCCGTACCGATCACGTTCGCAAACAAATTTTTGTGCATAACATGTTCCACGCTCTCTCCACAGAAGTTGGTGACCAGAATCACTTGTCACACTGAAACGAGATTCGTCAGAGAACATCACTCTAGACCAATTTTGATGATCCCACCAACATGTTCCTTACACCAGCGTAATCTTTCTCGACGATGGCGTGCTTGAACTTGGATGCAGCGTGTATGCACTGTCTCTTATACAGATAACGAGTCTTGGTCTACCATACCATCTGAACTTGAATTTATTTCCATTGGCCTGGTGATTGAGGTACAAATTTGCATAAATCACTTGTTCCTTAGCAATTGTCAAGCAGTGTATATAACTTTCTTCAAAATTTGATTTTCTTCTATTTATCTTTTTAAAAATTACATATAAATTTATATTAAATATCAATTTCAAAAATTTTAGCGGACACATTTTCAGGTCAACATTTGCAAATGAATAATAAAAAAGAAATATATTAAAAATGAAAAATTTAACTTAACCTTGAAAAATCCATATCTTTGATTACTATGTGGGAGACAAATACTGCAGCAGAGCAAAAACTTCTATTTAGCGTTAAAAACTTACTTTACTGTTTACATTTTTCAGCTTGATAATTTCTAAAATTTACCTTTTCATACTTAAAAATATGCATCGAAAAAAATCATTTTTTTTGAAGAAAATTATAAATTTCAGGCCAAGTATGGGATAACTAAATATTTTTTAATTTGAACAATTGATTTTGTGGTGCATGTGGGGTAAAGGGATAACGTTTTATCAACAGAAATTTCGAGTTTCCGAAAAAAGTTTTTTTTTTTTTTTTTTCATTTGGCCTAGTATTATTAGTGCTGGTTCACACTTTCAGATGGCAGTCGGCACTGATTGCCGTTGTTTAAATTATATGAAACTTTTTTTACAATTGTTTTGACGTAAAAGGAAAAATATAAGAGGGCGTGCGACTTCAAAAATCAACTTTAAATTTTTTTGAGACACCCTAATACATACACACACACCGTAAAAGGATTGAAAAAAAAAATGGTTTAGATTGGTAAATTAGCTTATCTGAACATGGAATATTGCTAAGAATTATCTATTATCTATTATTTCTTGTTTTTCCAAAAATGCCCGTTATCATACTCTCATATAACACTGTAATGCTCGTATTTAAACACTGTAATGCTCGTATTTATTGTAAGCCGTCCACGGTAGTTCAATATCATCCATTTCTATAACATTTACAGTAGCTTCTTTACTTGGTGAATACTGTAAAATCTCTTATTTTCGCGTGCCTGTCGTAACCGAAAAAATTTAAGCCACGCTAAATATTATTAATATTTAATAGTTTTTCAACTTTCAGTCTGTTCACATAAAATTCAAGACATTTTCAGCTGGCAAAATCACCGATATCTTCATTTTCACTAAAGTAAATGCTTTTTACAGTATTTGAACAATAATCTCTTTGAAATTTAAAACGCTCATCCACCGGACATTCTCGGCAGCTAGAAAAAACAATGAAGTTACTAAATTGGCGGTTATCGCTAGTTCATATACTTTTCTTTTTGAGTCAAGCTCTATTCAATACAAATATTCGCGAAACATGAAAATTATGATGGCAAACAAACTAATGACGTCAAAGTGATAGAACGTTTGGCGTCTAAATGATACGCTTGAGGTCAGCCGGTATTTGTATGAGTCTTATTTCTCATTGCATTCGCTGATATAGGGGAATGTGGGGCAAAGTGAAATAGCGGGGCAAAGTGAAATGGTGACATATTTACTCTGCTTTTAGCGCCACCTATCTAGTACTATTTTAATTCTGTGGTAACACATGTAGCCTATTTCAGTCAAGAAAAAGATAACTCTGAAAATCATAGAATATGATAATACAAATAATTAAAAAAAAAAAGATACTCATACTGTAATATATTTTGTTGTAAGTCGAAAATTATTTTTGGTATTATCAAATGATAAATTTCTTGTAATTAACATTTGAAATTTTTATGGGGACCTTCTAGTATTCGGTGCAACATTTATTTAGTTAATATTAACCCCATTTGTAGTTTAAATATTTAATACAATTCGACAAGTACATGCGGTGCGAAGTGGATGTGGCAAAGTGAAAAAGTTAATTTCGTTTAATTATTCAATCATTTATTAAATCAGTTACGTATTTTTTATTAATTACTTTGCTAACATACCTTAATTTAGTAATTCACTTATTTTCTTATTCATTCACGGTTTACTCAGTTGTTTATTTGTCCTTTTACATTAATAAATTAATTTATTTAATCATTCGTTTATTTTTTTCAGCATCTTTTCATTTATTCATTCAACCTTTTATTTACTGATTAATTTGACCAAAAATATTTTTTTATAATCGAATAGAAAACGTTTCATTACAAAAATATTTCATTTTTCACTTTACCCCATAAAAAAGTAAAGTGAAAATTTTCCACTTTTTTTTTTTTAAGCGAAAATTCACCGTCAAAAATATAAAATACTATTTTAATGCAAGTTTTATCATAAAACACAATGTTCTTTCTTTATGTACGGTAATTTTCAAAACAAATTGCCAATTTGTTCATTTTGAAAAAGTTCAGCCATCTTAACCATTTCACTTAGCCCCACATTCCTCTAATTGTGTAAAATTTGCGCCAGTCAAATTCGTTTGAACCTTGATTTTTTTTTATTTATTTAAAAGTAGTTTTCAGAAATCGCTAAAAACTACTATTTTTTTTGTATCGAACTACTCCCTACACTACTTTTTTTAAAAAAAAGTAGTGCGCTACACTACAAACTACTAAAAAATGTAGCTACTACAATATCGCCGCTACTTGTAGCGCGCTACTTCCAAACACTGCATGGTGATTCCACCGGCCCGTGTGTAGGATAATTTGGACTATATTTTCCTTTCCATATCACAAAAAACGATGAAATGGGCACACAAAATATGGGTTTAAACTCAAAAAAAAAAAAAAGAAAGAACACAACATCCTACGACGTAGAATGTTTCATTAGCCTACAACTTACCTGAGAGGTACTTCTTCAGAATCTGAAGACCGACGGCGACGCTGGGAAGCTGGTAGCAGACAACCTGCTCCATTAGATGTTCCCTGGAACAGAGGAACGTTCTTAAGTTAAACAGAACTACTAATACATATAACTACTACATATAGCGAAAATTGATGTAAACTGACGGGGAAAAAATCCCAGCAGCAAGAAAAAATTGTTGTAGAGTAATGAAATTTGGACAATGCATTTGTGTAGTTAACATGTTTAATAGATTAAATTTTCAAGATCGCAGGTTAATTTAAGATCAAGAAAATGCATATCAAATGAAATGCTGTTACATTAATAGCCGGTGTAAACTCCACAATTTTGAATGCAAACCTTCAAGCGTGCACGCATACCGGTGCCGAATGTCACTTTGTGATTTCGAGCTTCAGGTTTGGTGAATTTGTTAGGTCAATACTGGGACGGTCAGTGACGGTCATGGATGATGCTGGAGTTGTCGTCCAATGATGTGCTATGCATGTTCAATTGGAGACAGATCTGGTGATCTCGCAGGCCAAGACAACATGTCAACACTCTGTAGAGCACGTTACGTTACAACAGCGGTGTGAGACCGAGCGTTATCCTGTTGTAAAACTCCCCCTTAAGGGCTGCTCATGACTGGAAATACTACTGGTTGAAATACCAAACTGACGTGCAAATCTGCAGTCAGTGTGCTTGAAACAACCACGAGAGTGTTCCGCTGCCATAGGAAATTGCTCCTCAGGTCATGACTCCAGGTGTAGGTCTAGTGAGTCTTGACCGCAGACAATTTGGTTGAAGCCGTTCCCCTGGCCCATTCTGACCAACACACGACCATGGCACCAAGGCAGAATCTGCTTTCATTAGAAAACACAACGGATCCCCACTTTGTCTTCCAATGAAGTCTGGCTTGACACCACAGGCGTCGCAAACAACAATGTCTTGGCGTCAGTGAAATACACGCTACAGGACGCCTGGTTCGGAGTTGCCCGTGAACGTGAAGTAACCGATTTTTGATAATTCGTTGTGTCATCGTGGTTCCAACTGTATCTCGAATTTCTGCCGTGGATGCTGTACGATGCGCACAGCCTTACGTCGAATACGGCGGTTTTCCTTCACTGTAGTGCCATTTGGCCGCCTGGAACCCGGTCTTCTTGAGGCAGTGCCCTCTCTTGACACTGCTTCCAAGCTTCCAACAATCGTACACAATGGATACATTCCGGCCAAGCTTTTATGCAATATCCTGGAAAGAAAATCCACCGTATCGTAGCTCTATTACGCGACCACAATAAAACTCGGCGAGCTTTAATATTCGTCGTCTTAAAGGCATTCTGGGCTAACATTAACTCGATTCGTCGATTTTCACAGAAAAATAATGTTCATGAACTTTACAGCACGCAGTTAAAGCAACCTTATTTTGCAACTTCTGAGTGGTGCCGCCCGCGCCACACTTATGCGCGAAATTTGAATCGATGTCATCTTTCGGATGTGTTGGGATTTTTTCCCCTCCAGTGTATGTGTGTGTGTTCTTTATACAAATGCACATTTTGCGCCAGTTCTTTTCAAAATTTGGCACAGCGGTCCGTTGATGCTCAGGAGCTAAAATGGGGGGGGGGGAGTCGGCAGAACATTCGAGAAACGGAATGTTTACGCCTATTCATAACACTGACTGAATTTTTGAAATTTTAAAAACTAACGAAAGTGGTATAGATTTAAATTTTGAGTCATAAAATTGCTCTTTTCTACACGTTGAAGGGATTTTTTTTTCTTTTATCTAAGCCTGACTGTTGAACATGCGCCACTTGAGACAACTTTAATTTTTCGTGGTAGACCGTGCAACGCCGGGCAACACAGCTAGTGATAAATAAAACCAACCCTAGTTTAAAAAACAGTCGTTCACTTTCAATTCTAAAGAATGCTAAGACTCTAATACTAATGAGAAACATACAAAAACTGTTTTTGGTGTTCGAAAACTGAGCCCTGGTTAGACACGCATTAGAACTAAGCTGTTGTCGCCGGAATCATCACTGCACAGTTCCCACTTTTTTTTTTTCAAAACAAAAAAATAAGGACTTTGAAGGACCGTTTTAGAATAAAAGATAACCCCTCATAAAATGATTTAAACCTTCTTCGATGTGCCACATCATCTCGTACCACAGTCACTGTATACGCGGCAGTAGTTCGATAAAATTCGGTGACTGCTCAACTTACCGTACCAAGTGATACCAGTCAAGCTTGATTTGTCACAAATAAGGGGATCGAGCAAGCCAGAAAAGGTGATAATGATAAGAGGAAGCCCTCGGACACCCTTGCTATGTGTGACCGAGCATTGTCCTTTTAAATATGGCTCCTGGCATCCGCAACATGAGTGCAAATACATGTGACTGAAGCATCCCACAAACGTACCATTCTGATGTCACGGACCGCGACTCCCATCTGGTGAGTCACTGGGTGACAGTTACAGGGGACCTTCGGGGGTGATGTCATGGCTGTGGATCAATATTATGGGACAACCATGCTTCGTATACGATATCAACCCCATATACCCTTGCGGTGTGCCACTGAAAAGCCAAGTCAGTATTAAGGCGTTCACAACAGGGTCTACACAAGCGTACACGATAGTTATCAATTGCCCAAATTGAATCTACGCAATTAAAAATTCAGGAAACTTTTATGGTTAATATTACTATAAAATGGAGTGTTTACTGTACAGAAAAAGTTAACAGCATATTGTACCGAAAAAAACAAACGATTGCAGCTCCAATTGATACACCACATGACTTACAGTACGAAGCACATAACACCGTATTTCCACTCACTCGATGTGTCCCAACTCGTATGGTGGGCAGCAAAGACGCCTGCCAATCGAATTTTGCGTTTTAACTTTCGTTTATTCTACCGTAAAATTTTACAGTGAAATAAGATTTAGCGGAAAAAGTTACTGGTTACATGGATGCCAGTAATTTTTACCGTAAAATTTCAGGATTTTTTTTTAACAGTGTAGATTTGTCACTAAAAACGATCTGGATTCAATCCATTGCAATCCTATCCTGTCGAACGCGACACTACGCCAAATGGAGGTGACATTGTGAAAGCTCTAATCAGCCTCTGCTTTTAGCGGCACAGCGCTTCTGCAGCTGGGATGATACATGATACTATCGACTGCCATGACGTATGGTACATAGTCACCCTAATATTAACCCACAACACCCTGACAACCCAATGGGACGTTTATTGCACTCTTCAGTCATGGCATGTAAATCAGGGGGCACATTTTAACTAGACAACGCTCAAATAGAGCAAGGGTGTCAGAGGACTTCTTCTGCCACATTATCACATTTTCTGGCCTGATAGACACTCTGATTAGGAACAAATTAAGCATAACTGGAATCACTGGGGATGGTAAGTTGGATAGCCCCCGAGTTTGATCAAATTAGTGGCACGTATACAGTGACTGGTACGAGGTGACGTAGGTGCATCTTAGAGACTCTTACGCCTCAATACTCGCCTGTATTGTCTTTTACATTCATGCTAGAGGTGGATTAACAACAGGCTACTAAACCCTGCATTTATTTGCGAATTTTTCCAGCAATAAATGATCATTTTGCTTTTATTTTGTAATCACTTTTTTTACATAAATGTTGTATTTACGCATGTAAAATTTCGTTTCCTTCAGACGGCTTCTGATAGGTGAGTCAATTTTTTTGTTATACAGTGTACAAAGTTTTTATGAAAAACATAAACACGTTTTAATTTCTCTAAGAATCCTCCCAACCATACTCGTATCTTTTTAATCACACACAAAAAAATTCGTCAAAATCGGTCCAGCCGTTTAGGAGGAGTTTGGTGACCTGACAAACACACGAACGGAAGAAATATATATATATATATATATATATATATATATATATATATATAAAGATATAAGCATAAAATATTTGCAGCATTGCATTTCACAAATCTTTCAACTCTGAAAAAAGCGAAAAAAAATATTAATTTCATTTCAAAGCATTATATAGTAAACTCCCGATTATCCGCTGAACAGGGTGGCACGGTAACCGCGGATAACTCGAGTAATAGGTTTAAAAATAAATAAATAAAAATACATGATACCACTGTATACAATAGCTAAAAAAATATGAATAACACTTACATAGACATTTATATAATAGCTAAAAACCATTGCTACATTGCATCTACGAACACAGAATGTAAAAAATATGCATATCGTCGCCTCAGAACAACAGTAGGATATCTTAGTGTTATTCCTGGGATTAGATGTCTTACTGTTGCTCGGAGGCGATGATATGTCAAAGCTAAAAGCGAAAAATAACACAATCATAGGATTGAAAACATTTAAAGACCGTTAAAAAAAAGTGAAAAGACTAGTGGATAATCCGATCGCCGATTATCGGGAGTTTACTGTAGTCACAACAATACTTTTGGTTCCTTTAGCAAAACAAAACACAATCACTTCATAAAAAATATAACTTACGAAGTTCATCTTTTCTTGCAACTTGTTTTTTCACTCTTTTCGACTGCAAACAAAAGCAAAAGAAACAGTATCATAATGTATTCTAATACATTTCTCACTATACATTACATACATTTGCAAAACATTTCAGAAAGGAATCTAACACAAATCATAAAACAATTTTAGATGTTTGCTGAGTAGAAATAAAAATAACGTAAGTATTATTTCAAAGCATCACTTTTGTAATTATTGTTCATTTAACTCTGCTGCACGCAGTTGTCGATGTCAACAATATTTACTCCGTAGCTTAACTGTTGCTACAAAAAATAAACTAAATTAATAAAATTTTCTTTAAACACATTAAGCTTGCGTTCGACGAACCTCACCGGTCGGCGTTCTTGAGAGCTACCGGTTAACTGGACGCTGCCGATGTCGTTTTATGAGCCTTACCGTTTGATCTAGCTGGTTGATTGGTTGATGGAACCACGTGACATTTTTGACCAATTATATGTATTTTTCACCTGCGTGTTATTCGTCTGCGTCATGTCTGCGCAAGTAACCGGTGATCAACCGAAAGCGTTCGATGAAGCATTGGTTCGTGAACAACAGGTTAGTAACCACTGACGTCATTGCTGTCACTTGATTAACCAACCGGTCGCGCTCGTCGAACGCAAGCTAAGTCGATTCATGAACGAATCTTAACACTTTCCCTTGTTATAAGAAATTAATAATAATTTTTTAAAAAAATTAATAATAAAAAAATAATTTGAATTTTGACATTTTGAATATATGTGTTTTTTTTTTGCAATCACGAGTGTGTGTGTGGTGTTTGTTTGTGTCTGTGTACAGGTGTGCGTGTGTGGGTATGAGTGTGTGTGTGTGTATGTAGGCATGCGTGTGCGTGTGTGTGTAGGTGTGTATATGTAGGCATGCGTGTGCGTGTGTGTGTAGGTGTTAAAATGTATATTATTAAAGAATATAAATTAAATCGTGAGGGAGGGGTGTTCTGTATTTAATTCCCCCTCAATTGAACACTAAATATATTTAAAAATTGGAATATTAAATAATGAACTTTATATTTTAGTGCCTAAATAAAGTTATTTATTAGTAAATAAAATATTAAGGTAATTGATTCAACTATTAAAGTAGCAAAATATATTTAGCTTACTGCTTTGCTACGCAGTAATAAATACATTAGTAACATCTATAATAAAAAATTACCATGCGGCGCAGCGTTGAGAAAATTAGTCATCCATGTGCTGCGAGAATTAAATATCGTTCAAGAGAAAGCCAAAAGCTTAGGTGTGAAAATACACCGATCACAGCAACACCACGTGACCATGACGTATGAAATTTAAAGTTTCTTGGATTTCTCCGAGACCCCTTATCAGATCCAGACCAAGTTACAATGGGACCATCTGGGAAGTATACCCTTCCAAAAAAAAAAAAAAAAATCAAATCGGTCCAGTAGTGTTGGAAAATTTGAAAACACACATAAAAAGCCGCAATACGAAATCATAACCTCCTTTTTAGAAGTCGGTTAAAAAGAACGCCGACAGGATTACTGTTATAGCTTCAGGTCCTAATATTGAATAGCTACTCGGAATTCCTTAGATATTTTTTCAGTTGCATATGATATCTTAGATGATAGCTCTTTATTGCTAACTGTTCTAGCTGTAGTTGTGTTTGATACAACGACCTGCAATACAAACCGTATAAATTGTGCATGCAATTTTTTAGAACAAAAACTGAACAGTGATATATATTACATTTGAATTGCTATCATCATGCACTTGAAATCGTACTCCAGAGTGTGTCCTTGCCTTTCTTAGTTCTAGATCAGATATTCAATTATTTAAGCGCTTCAAAATTTTTTGGAAAGATCTCCATCATTCAGAACTTATAACATTTCAATCAAGTCAATGAAAGTCTACCTAGGATGTGTTATCTTTAAAATCATTTTACTTAAAACTTGAAAATGTGCACTTGCATCCCTTTGCTTCTCACTGCCTCAATTCATGTTTGAGGAAAGTTGTGAAGACTTTCTTCCAAAATTGTGTTCACTCTGGAAACTTAAAAAATCTGCGCATTATTACTCAAGATTTAGCTGAAAAGGAACTAGAAGAAGAGAGTCTCAAGGCAAAGCATTTCTTCAACATTGGACGAAGCTACACTGTTAGAACTACAGGAGCCGTTGAAAGGTCCTTTGGCACCCTGGGGTGAAAGCAAGGTGCATCCGGGTGAAAACGGAGGCTTGGAGATGTCCTTGCGGTTCTTTTGGCTCCTTTAAAAAAGGGTGCCCAACTGTCACGTGATCTGTCACATGATATTTATGATTTTTAATGGCGGCGTTCATGAAATGATAAAAGTCATCAGTTTCATGCATTTTGTATTATTACGTTTATTTTTCAAATTTATTCTTCGTGATTACAGTAGTAGATGCCTTCTTCTGACGACTCGATTTTACTAAAAGGAGCTTGTAACCCTGTAACCGCTGTTCCATGCTTGTTTACAAGTCAATTAAGTGAAACTGGAC